>NW_016107328.1:615719-764470 GCF_001604975.1 Cebus imitator | reverse complement strand
CTGAAAAACACAGTACAACTTTGTGAAGCATAAACAAGGATCAACAGCCGAATCGATCAAGCAGAAAAAACGATATCAGAAATTGAAGATCAACTCAATGAAATAAAATGGGAAGGCAAGATTAGAAAAAAGAGTGAAAAGAAATGAACAAAGCCTCCAAGAAATATGGGATTATGTGAAAAGGCCTAATCTATGTTTGGTAGGTGTACCTGAATGTGACAGAAAGAATGAATCCAAGCTGGAAAACACTCTTCAGGATATTGTCCAGGGGAAACTTCCCCAACCTAGCAAGGCAGGCCAATATTCAAGTTCAGGAAATACAGAGAACACCACAAAGACATTCCCCAAGAAGAGCAACCCCAAGGCACATAATCGTCAGATTCACCAGGGTCGAAATGAAGGAAAAAATGATAAGGGAAGCCAGAGAGAAAGGTCGGGTTCCCCACAAAGGGAAGCCCATCAGTCTCACAGCAGATCTCTTGGCAGAAACCCTACAAGCTAGAAGAGAGTGGGGGGTCAATATTCAACATCCTTAAAGAAAAGAACTTTCAACCTAGAATTGCATATCCAGACAAACTGAATTTCATAAGTGAAGGAGAAGCAAAATCCTTTATGAACAAGCAATTGCTGAGAGATTTCGTCACCACCAGGCCTGCCTTACAAGAGCTCCTGAAAGAAGCACTAAACATGGAAAGGAACAACCAGTAGCAGCCACTGCAAAAATGTACCAAATGACAAAGACCAGTGACACAGTGAAGAAACTGCTTAACCTCTGTGAGCCTCATCTTTCAGAGGGAGAGAATAATACCAAGGGTTGCGACATCAACAGAATATGTGATCAAGACATTTGAATAGTCTTGACACAGTGGCAACACAGCTAGATCTTACCCTTTGCTTTCTAGATTCCTGTGAAAATCTCCTTCTATACAAGGATATTCAATTATTCATTAACCCCCGTACTTGGTGCTGGCTCTGGGCCAGGCACAGGGCTCTGTGCTAGGGATTCAAAGATCATTAAAATGCATATTACCTTTAGTGGATTCAAATTAAGTTGATCAGAGAATGGAGGGAAGAGGGACAAGTTCATAACTTTGATCTGAAGATGAGTCAATTAATTTGCTCTATATTCTTGCTTTAAATAATTATAACAGTAATTGGTATTTAATGAGTACCTGTTATATCCTGAGCATTTGTGATGGTTAATACTGAGTGTCAACTTGATTGGATTGAAGGGTGCACAGTACTGTTCCTGGGTGTGTCTGTGAGGGTGTTGCCAAAGTAGACTAACATTTGAGTCAGTGGACTGGTAAAGGCAGACCCATCCTCAATCTGACCGGGCACAATCTAATCAGCTGTAGTGCTGCCAGAATAAAAGCAGGCAGAAGAATGTAGAAAGAGTAGGCTGGCTTAATCTTCTGGCCTACATCTTTCTCTTGTGCTGGAAGCTTCCTGTCCTCAAACGTTGGACTCCAAGTTCTTCAGTTTGAGACTCAGACTGACTTCCTTTCTCCTTAGATTGCAGAAGGCCTATTGTGGAACCTCATCTTATGATCATATGAGTCAATACTCCTTAATAAACTCCGCTTTATATATACACCTATCCTGTTAGTCCTGTCTCTCTAGAGATCCCTAACTAATACAATATTGTACTAAGCATTTAAAATGTGGGTTTTATTTTTAAAATACTATTTTCTGATTATGTTACACAGATTCATTGAGATTATAAAAGTCTAACAATGCCGTTAGAAATAAACTCAAAAACAAGAGTAATGGATTAAAGTTTTTCTTGCAGGAACCATTGTCTAAAGATATCTATTGTTAGCATTTTGGTATACAACTTTCTAGAACTTTCTAAGACATTTTCTCTGTAAATATATACATAACCATGAAGAAGTAGGGTGTGTGTGTGTGTGTGTGTGTATACAATAGTTCCCCCTTATCCACAGTTTAGCTTTCCTTGGTTTCAGTTACTCATAGTCAATAAGGTCCAAACAATGTTAAATGAAAAATTTCAGAAACACATAATTCATAAGCCTTTAATTGCATGTGGCTCTAAGTAGTGTGATGAAATCTCACACTGTCCCACCCTGCCCAGCCGAGAACCTGAATCATCTCTTTGTGCAGTGCATTTACCCTGTATCTGCTAGCTGCCCATTAGTCATTTAGCAGCCATCTAGGTTATCACATCAACAGATCACAGGAAGAATGGTGAGTATAGTACAATAAAGCATTTGGGAGAGAGAGAAGGAGAGACAAAGTGAAAGAGAGAGAGACATATTTGCATAACTTTCATTACTATATATTGATACAATTGTTCCATTTTATTAGTTATTGCTAACCTCTTACTGTGCCTAATTTATAAATTATACTTCATCCTACATATATGTGTATAGGAATATCATAGTATTAATAGATATAGGGTTTGGTACTATTTGCAATTTCATGCACCCACTGTGGATCTTGGAATGTATCCCTTACAGATAAGGGAGGATTGCAACACGTTAGAAAATGCAGAATTCTGAAAACAAGAATGAAATTGAATTTTACTAATGTACAATATGCTTTTTAGATAAATAGCATAATATGAATTTTTTGTGTTCTATGCTTTTTAATTAATTTTTTTCTAATTCCTATACTGTAAGCAATGCTGGAGTGATTTTATACATACATGCTTGTATACTTAGCCAGCCATTTCCCTAGGACCAATTCCTAGAACGAGAAATCCTAGGTCAGCTTTTTAATAAGGTGTTTTAATGTCTAGAGCCAAATTTGCCCAGAGCACATGGAACAATGTGCTAACTTACAGACCTGTCCACAATACAGGAAAGTGCCCATTTCTCTCCAGCCTCATCTGCATTTTTATCATTTTGGTTTCATCCCTTTTAATTTAATTGCTGAAGACACTTTCTTATTTTAGTTTTTCTCTCTTCACTTTCTGGTGAGGTTGATCATTTTTTGACGATTTATGTTAACTTAGCCAATTCATAAAATAATTTGATAAAGTTTGAACTATTTTCTCCAGTTTTAAAATAAGAAAATGTTAACATGAGTTCATCCAAGCTTGTATGGCCAGCATGTGCCAGACCTGGGTTTACACTCAAATCCAGCCCCTAGCGGAGTTTTTATGCTTTTTTACAAATTACTTCCACCTATCTGCCCCAATTACCAGCTCCAAATCCATAATGAATACTAGCGTGTTTTGAATCAAACTCTAGCAATGTAGCTGGTAACCAGTGTCCCCAGCAGCCACCAGAAGCCTGGACACAGGAGCACTCAGGAGATCCACCTGCCTGGGTCCCTGTGGGGTAGTCTCTGCATCAGGGGTCCGAGTGCAGGCACAGCTCCAGTAACACAACCATAGTGTGAAAGTTTAAGAGTTTAAACATTGCAAAAAATTTATCTCATTCTGCAGGCGGTCCCTTCACTTCTTTGATTGTTTCCTTTGCTGTGCAGAAGCTTTTTAGTTTAATATAATCCTAGCTGGTCTGTTTTTGCTTTTATTGCCTGTGCATTTGAAGTCTTCCTCATAAAAAATCTTTGCCCAGACCAATGCGTTGAAACATTTCCCCTGTGTTTTCATGTAGTAGTTTTATTCTTTCGGGTCTTACACTGAAGTCTTTAATCCATTTTGAGTTGATTTTTGTACCTGGTGAGAGATATGGATCTAGTTTCGTTCTTCTGCATATGAATATCCAGTTTTTCAGCACCATTTATTGAAGAGGCTGTTCTTTCCCCAATGTTTATTATTGGTACCTTTGCTGAAATCAGGTGGTTGTAAATATGGGGACCTAATTCTGGGTTCTCTATTCTGTTCCATTGGTCTGTTTGTCTGTTTTTATGCCAGTACTATGGTATTCAAACAACTCAATTGTTAAAAAAAAAAAGAAATCCAATTAAGAAATGGGCCAAAGATCTGAATAGACTTTTTTCCTTTTTTTTTAAAAAAAAGTCATACATATGATCAATAACTATATTAAAAATGCTCAACATAACTAATCATCTGGAAAGCACAAGTCAAAACCACAAGGAGCTGTCATGTTGCCCCAGTTAGAATGGCAATTATCAAAAAGACAAAATACAACAAATGCTGGTAAGGGGGAAATCTTATATACGGTTGGTGGAAATGTGAGTTAGTGCAGCCATTATAGAAAATAGCATGGGGTTTTCTCAAAAAACTAAAAATAGAAATATTACCCAGCAATTCCATTACTATTTATCCAAAGGAAAGTAAATGAGTGTATTTGAAGAGATATCTGCATCACTATGTTTATTGTAGCACTATTAACAATAGCTGAGATATAGAGTTAGCCTAAATGTCCAGCAAAAAGTGAATGAGTAAAGAAAATGTGGTGTATGTACACAATGCAATATTATTCAGCCATAAAAAAATGGAATCTTGTCATTAGTGGCAACATGAATGATCCTGGAGGACATTATATTAAGTGAAATAAGTCTGGCACAGGAAGATAAATATTGGACATTCTCACTCACATGTGAGAGCTAAAATGTGAGTTCATGGAAGCAGTGAATAGGATTGTCGAAATTAAGAGGCTGGAAGTGCAGTGCAGAGGGGGTGCTGAGAAGGGGTTGCTTAACAGATACCAAATTACTGCCAGGCAGGAGTAACAAGTTCAGGGTTCTTATAACACTATAGGGTGACTGTAGTGAATAATTTATAACTTCAAATAGCCAGAAGAGATGATTTTGAATGTTCTCAACCCAAAAAAAAAAAAAAGTTTGAGGTGATGAATATGCTAATTACCTGGATTTGCTCATTCATACTGTATAATGTATTCAAATATTACTCTCTACTCCATTAATAGGTACAATTCTTATGTGTCAATTGAAAACAAACAAAAAAGAGTCTATGAGAAAAAAGAGCTTTTAGTTCTTACAAACTCTGTTGTGGGGGAGAGGGGCACAGGACACGTGGAGGCCATACACATGAAAGTCTGGGAGCAAAGTCAGAAGAGAGAATAGTGTGCTAACTAGCCATATAGATTGGGAAGGAGGGGTGGGTTCTTTTAAGTTTGTGGGCAAATGCCTACATTTTCTATTTAAATAAGTAGGGAGCCTGGTCTGGTAGGAGAGAGATGCCTCTAAGTTCTCTCTGGCTACCAGCTTGAGCCATTGGGTATTGTATAAAACTGGAAACTGTGTCAAGGGTGCCTGAGCCCCGTTTCTGGGATGAGAAAGCTAAACCCACATTTAAAACCGATACTGAGGCCCCTCAAGATTATAAGCATTCGCTACACAGAGGGACTGGGTGAAACACTTGAATTTACTTGCTTCTTTAGTTAGCAGGCATGGAGAGTGCCCTCTGCCTGCAAAGCCCTGGGTAAGGCATTAGATCATGAAGAATCTTTATGACTACTCTGTTTTGGTTCTGTTTTGTGGAGATTGTCAGAAAAATATACTGGGGTAAAAATGTTAAACCCAATGAGTGAGCCAAGGACTTATATGTGGAAACACAGGGGAAAAAGCAAAAAACAATGATGCAAAGTAGAAGCATATTTGGGGGCAAAGTCACTTCAAATGGGAGCAAACATGAAGGTCAAGATTCCTGCAGACAGTAAGAAGAAAACAGAACTTTGTAATGTTTATAGTAAGTCACTCATGGAAGACTGTGCCTTAACTTACACAGGTACCCACATGCTGCACAAAGCTTCCGGCACTGAGTCTGCTCTTATCCATGTTGGTGGGAGGAACGAGTGAAGCTGCACTGTGTCTTTGCTGCCACCAAATCCCCACATCCACCAGTATTTATTCTCACCTCCCAGTGGAAGATGTGACCTCCTCTTACACAAGGCTATTTCTTTGACTGTGCTTGTGATGGAAAATCCTGCCACTGCTCCCAGACCTTGTCCCATCAGTTGGCTTCTACGCTTTCTGGGTGGGTTACCTCTTCCTCCAGTGTATGGATGTGCTCAAGTCTCTCTCAATTTAAGAGTTGCTATTCACCACATCTCATCTTCTGCCCAATTTCTCTCCTTTCCTACATATTCATGCTTGAAATAATGGAATGCACATGAGGTCTCAAGTTTCTTACTGTTCCCATCAGTCAGAAGACATCTGACTTCTACCTCCTCCACTCTAAGAAAGCAACACTTGGCAGTCATCCATAGCCTTCTTATCACTAAATCCAATCATCACTTTTCAATATGTATCTTACTTTACCTCAAGGATTTTTCAAAGCTCCCTCTCTTATGAATAAAACCTTTTTTTTTGCTTCCTTAGCCCTAAGATAGCCAGGTTCATCTCCTACCTCTCTTGCTTTTTCTCAGATCAGCCACCTCTGTATCTTCCCTAAGTATTAATGTGGAAGATTGGGTTTCTCTATTTCATGACTGTGAAATACACATGTATGGCCAGGCCCGGTGGCTCACACCTGTAATCCCAGCGCTTTTGGATGCTGGGGCGGGCTGATCGCCTGAGGTCGGGAGCTCGAGACCAGCCTGGCCAACATGGTGAAATGCCATCTCTACTAAAAATACAAAAATTAGCTGGGTGTCATGGCATCCGCCTGTAATCCCAGCTACTTGGAAGACTGAGGCAGGAGAATCGCTTGAACCTGGGAGGTGAAGGTTGCAGTGAGCCGAGATGGTGCCATTGCACTCTAGCCTAGGCAACAGCGATACTCCATCGAAAGAAAGAAAGAAGGAAGGAAGGAAGGAAGGAAGGAAGGAAGGAAGGAAGGAAGGAAGGAATGAAAGAAGGAAGGAGACATGAATTTGTAGAGGGATTTTGGGAAATGCTCTTGGTAGATAGACCTGAAAGAGAAGGTGAAAAAAAAGGTTGAGTTGAGAGACAGGTTGAACTGTGATGCATTTGCAACAGAGACATCCTTTTTTTGCAAAGCTCTAGAGCTGAGTCAGCCCTTTAGAATTATTTCACAGTGAGCTAAGAGGGTTTGCCTTTACAACCCCTCACACCTGATCAGGCATCAGTTGAGGGTTGTCTCCAGGAAGGGGATATAACCCTGGGTTAAGTGGCTCTCTTTGACTGAGGGCAATTCCAAAGGAAGGCTCAGCCTCTGGGCAATGGGTGCCTCAGCCCCGAGGACAGATGGAGATAGAATATCATGACATGCGTGACAATCAGTGTTTCTCAAAATGTTGCTTTTGGCCTCTTCTAGTGTCACTCTATAAGCTTTGACTGGGTGAACCAACCTCCACAGATTCCATTACCTTCTGGCTCCCAGGGACTTGTTTCTCCAGGCTGGACATGTCTCCTGAGTCACCTGTGTGACGTGCCACCTAATAACTCCAGTCATCAATAACCTCAACCTTGATATGTCATACTACTAATAACACAAAATTCATTATTGTTTTCCTCAAACACCAATATCACGATTTCCTGAAGGGTTTGGAAACCTGCATACCATTCGGACCACCTTCTGCACAATAGTCCTCAAACATGACTGGTCCTTAAGCCTAGGGGCTCTACCGCCCAAATGTGCTCTGTGGCTTTCAAAGTCTTGTCATTCCTCCTGCCAGTGCCACTGACAACCTGGGCTCCTCTCTGTAATACCTGCCCTTCCTTAAGGGCTTCCTACGTCTCTGCAAATATTCTTATTTGCAATGGATCTTCACACTGCAGGAAGTGTGATGGTTTAAAAATGCTCAAGTCTGGAGGCCTTTATGTTAAGTGGAATAAGTCAAGCATAGAAAGACAAGTATCATGTTTTCTTATTCATACATAGGAGCTAAAGAAGTGGATCTCAGGCTGGATGCAGTGGCTCACTCCTGTAATCTCAGCACTTTGAGAGGCCAGGTGGGGCGGATCACTTCAGGCCAGGAGTTTGAGACAAGCCTGGCCAACATGGTGACTCTCTACTACAAAATACAAAAACACAAAAATTAGTGTGATGGCGCTTGCTTGTAATCCCAGCTGGGTGACTGAGGCACAAGAATCACTTGAACCTGTGAGGCAGAGGTTGCAGTAAGTTGAGATAGGGCTACTGTACTCTAGTCTGGGTGACAGAGTGAGACTCCATCTCAAATTAAAAAAAAAAATGGGTCTCATGAAAATAGAAAACAGATTGATGGTTACCAGAGGCCAGAGGAGGGGGCTGGAGTTGGGGGATGAAGGGGAACAAGATAATATAAATACTTTTATTATCACTGAACTGTACACTTAAAAATGGTAAAGACACTAACTTATATGTGTATTTTACCTCAATATAGTTTTTTTAATTCTCAAGCCTGTTACCATTCACCTACTAATGTCATCTTCAGTGCCTCCTTATTGTTCATGTATTCACTCAACAACTAGCTACTGAATGCCTGGTGTCAGGCCCTGTCCATGTGTGGGGGCTATGATAATGACCACAGTGAAGCCACTAGCCTTGTTTGCTGTGGTCCACTAAGCAGAAAGAGACATGAAGCAAATGCATGCATCGTAGTATTAGTGGTAGAAGTAGATGAAGACAGGAGAGGGATGTCAGGGGTTGTGAATGCTCAGGAGAGTCAGATAGTTAGGAGGCCCAGCTGGGTGTAGCCTTTTGGTCATGGAGGGATTTGGATTTTATGCTGAACAGGCTGGGAAGAGGTACAGGTTGGAGGCAGCAGAATGAAGTGATCTGACTTACATTAAAAGGACTCCTCTGGCTCCTATATGAATAGGCTGCATGAGGACAAAGGAGGAGGATGGGTGTCTCAGTATGAGGCTACTGCACTTGTCCAGGTGAGAGACACAGGGGACGGGGGCAGAGGGCAAGCATCCTTGTTGCAGGTGCCCTTTTTCATACTGGCCTCACTTGAGCCATGCTCCTGGGCAGCAAGGACCTCACAGGATAAAATAAAGGCAAAGCCAGTGCCTAGCTCAAAGCCTGTCTCGTTGGTGCAATGTAAATGCTTGTTGGATAAATGACAAGTAATTTTAAAAGAGCAATGTGATACCATGTGATATTTGATCAGGAAAGACCCTCTGCTTCAAGGTAGAATGTAACATTATGTTCATTGCAGCCCTGTGTACAAGAGCAAAGACCTGGAACCAACCCAGATGCCCATCAATGATAGACTGGACGAAGAAAATGTGGTAAATAAACACCATGGAATACTAAACAGTCATAAAAAATGATGAGTTCGTGTCCTTTGTAGGAACTTGGATGAATCTGGAAACCATCATTCTCAGCAAACTAATCCAAGAACAGAAAGCCAAACACCGCATATTCTCACTCATAGGTGGGTGTTGAACAATGAGAACACGTGGACTCAGGGAGAGGAGCATCACACACTGAGGGCAGTTGGAGGGGATAGGGGAGAGACAGTGGGGGATGAGGAGGGAGGGGAGTGTGGGGAGGGATAACATGGGGGAAAATGCCAGATACAATATGCACCTAAAGTTAAATAAATAAATTTAAAAAATTTAAAAAAAAGAATATAAGAGTCTATCACAGTGGCCAATCAAAAAAGCCACTTCTTTCAAGAATATTTTGATGCTCTTATTAAGCAGATGAGATTAAATAAGTTAACTTTCAGCAAATATTTGTACCTATAATAATGGACATAAACAGAGTTATGCAAATATTATCACCAGAAAAACAGCACTTTCCTACCCCACTTTTCCATATTCACAGTTCCTGCTTTCCAAAGCAACCATGTTCTACTCTTGACTGTTTCTTCTGGTATCACCTCCCTTATTTCTAAACAAAATACTGTTGCCACTTGTATTAGTCTGTTTTCACACTGCTAATAAAGACATACCTGAGTCTGGGCAATTAAAAAAAAAAAAAAGAGGTTTAATGGACTTACAGTGCCACATGGCTGGGGAGGCCTCACAGCCATGGCAGAAGGCAAGGAGGAGCAAGTCACATCTTACATGGATGGCAGCAGGCAAAGAGAGCTTGTGCAGGGAACTAAAGCCATCAGTTCTTGTGAGACTTATTCACTGTCCCCATGATTCAATTACTTCCCACCAGATCACTCCCACAACATGTGGGAATTTAAGGTGAGATTTGGGTGGGGACACAGCCACACCATATTACCACTATTTATTGGTGTTTTAATTATAGATATAATCTGTTGACTTTATGGAACATGATGATCTAAACTCTCCTACACCCTCTCTACTCAGTTCCCTTTTTTCAACCCTTAAAAGGCATTATATCCCAATTTTTGTTAAATAATTCATTATGGATGACATGACTATGAAGCATTGTTCAAAGAATATTTACACAGCAATTAATGTATCTCCACTCTAAGTATTTTTTTTTCCTGGAGTTATTAAATACCTCGTTTCTTTGTTTGCTTAGCTTTCTATACACCAACTATTAAGTCATACCTAAACTCCCAAAAGATTCTAAATCACCTCTTTATCTGTTCAAGTGCATTGTATATTATTTTCCTTTTTCCCGTAGCATGTGCTTCTCAGAGACCTCTGGCTCTAGATTGCTCATGTTCACTCTGCTCTATTGATTCTGGATCTGCTCTACAGCTGCCATTCAGGACTTAACCCATCACCATGACATTCTCTTTGCCCTGCCTTAGTTTTAGGGATCTCATTTTTTTTTTCTCTGTGAGTCAGCTAGGACTGTAGTCTACTCTGAGTACCAGAAACCTGCGGACAGTGACTGAAACAAACAGTTTCCTTCCCACCTCCCAAGAAGTCTGAAGTCAACAGTTTCTGCATTGGTTCAGCCACCTAAGGATGTCAGGGTCAGTGTCTCTGCAATCCTTTTGACCTTTCCCTCAGGATTGCAGAGTGGCTGTTCCAGCTCCAGCCATCGCAGTTACATCCCAGTCAGAAAGGAGGTGGGGGTGTTGATGGTCCTGGCTGCATATATCTTCCTTGAGTAAGAAAGCAAAATAATTTTCAGAATTTGCCCCAGAAGACTTCTGCTTTAGCCTTGTTGGCCAGAACTGGTTACACAGCTGTACCTCTCTAGGACAGAGGCTGGGAAAGTGGAGTATCATGCTTGGCTGCAACCAATTGTGACCTATTGTTTGGGCTGGCAAGTTGCCCTTTAAGCAAAACTGCGTTCTTTTTCAAGCAAACAGGAGGCTGGATATTGGATAGTCAATGATGAACAGCTCATTTCCTATGGGTGCCCCTCTAGGGGACTCAGGTTTAAGTCCAACAGATCAGTTGTCCTGTGTTTACTTCCCATTGTCTAAAATTCAGCTCTCCCTCACATGTGCTGCTATCTCCTTCCTAACCTTTCTTGTCTTTATGGGCTTACATTTAATGACTTTTTGTTGTTGTTGTCATCTTGCTGCATTCGGAGAAGTGGCTGTTTTTGCTGAAAGTCCAGACTGTAATCTTGGCTTGCTTTGGGCTGTCAAAGCTTTCCTTTTGTCCCTCATTTTTAACAACACATTTTTCTAGACAGTTCTTTACACATTCCTAGAGGGCAGGGCAGTTTCCTGCTCAGCTTTTCTTCCCTTCCAGAACTTGGCTAAGTGTATTGCTTATCGCGGTGCAGAGGACATATTTTCTGAATTGAGACTCTTTTGGGAAACAAAATCTTATGTATTATTCAGGTCATCCATGTGACAGCTTCGGCGGTTTTCCTTTCTTCTCATTTTTGGCCTTTATAGAACTAAGGAATGGTGAATCATATTTTTCATGAGAAAGCAAGCAAAGTAAATGAAGCTCCTGGGGGCAGAGTTTCAGAGTCCAGAGCCAGGCCGAACTGTATTTTTAGTTGGAGGCTTCTGAGGTGGAGTATCGGCTGGAAGGAAGGAGGAGGAGAAGGTGAGCCCTAGCATCCGGAAGCATTCAGTGAAGCTGCAAAAGCAGGCTCTCGGTGAGGGGAGGGAGACAAACTTCAGAGGTTCATCCTGGGTGGAGCCTGACATGCAGGAGAGGAACGTGCTTCTCTTAACTGTTCTGCCACTGACTGTGTGAATGGTGGCCCACGGAAGTGGAAAGACAGTGGCTCTTTAGGAGTAGGAAGGGGACTGTCCTATCTGGATTCATCTGTTTGGGGCATTAGAATCTCGACTTTAAAAATCAGGTAGTCTCCATCCAACTTCAGCTCCCAGATATAAGAGCATGTGAAGTCTTCTTTTGACTCAGACTTGATGAAGACAACAGGATTTATTGAAAGAATGACCATACCAGCACTGCAATGAGACAGGTCCAGGGGTCATTTCACAAGTCTTGGAAAGTAAGTGCAAGTTGGGATCTGCTATGTCTCTAGCCCCTTAGCTCTAATGTAATCAAGGAAGTGTTTTAGGAAAATGAGGTTTCAAACTCTCTCTTTAAAACAGATTTATTGATGTATAATTGATACACAGTGAATTGTACATATGAAGCAGTTGATGTTTTATTATATGTCTACACCTACGAAACCATCACCATAATCATCATGCCCGTTGGTGAACAAATCCATCATGCCCATTCGTAATCTTTCCCTCCCTCTTCCCATCCCCAAGCAACCACTGATTGGCTTTATGCCACTATACATTAGTTTATCTTTTCTAGTATTTACATAAGTGGCACCATACAGTATGCATGCATCCTTGTGTATGTGGACTCTTTCATTTATTATGATTGTTTCGAGATTTGTGTATGTTTAGTGTGTATCAATAGTTTATTATTTGATTGCTGAGTAGTATTCCATAATGAGGATACACTAGAATTTGTTTAACGATCTACCTGTCAATAAACATGCGGGTTCATTCCTAGCTTTTCTGTTCTGTTTCCCGTGATAAATAAAGCTGCAGTGAACATTTGTGGATGTAATATAGACTGAGTTCTTTTGTGTCTTTTACATTATTCTCCCCCCACAGTGGTAGGGATTGTCACTGAGCTTGTTTTCCCTGCCACTGCCCACACTGCAGAGTTTGCATTCTGCATCATTACTAATGAATTGTTCTGAAAGCTTTTGCATCCCACAGATACAATAGCACAGTGGTGGCTGCAGTGGAGTGATGCTGCAGCTTGTGGTCTAGCATGAACTCCTGGGTCTGAGCCTGCGTTTCATTTTACTTCTGTCTTCCATATGGGCATGGCCCTCTGTTAGTTTGCCGAAGCACTGGGAGAAGGTATTTTTAAATCATCTTGGTAGCAAGGGTCATCTCCTGCTGGGATTCCACACCAAATTATGGCCCACCTCTTGGCAGTGGCAGATGCTAAGATGCTTTCTGTGCAATCTTAGTAAGTAATCTTCCAGCAACAATTCACTGGGAATGGCTTAGGGACTCTGGTAGAGTCAGGATGGATGATCACGAGGGTGCACCAAGACATTAACCAAAACCTCTCATGTTTCCCTTTCAACCACAACAGGTTCAGATAAAGTTTTTGAGGGCCAGCTTGGGTAACTAACAAATAACAACGTGGATTCCTCTGTTATTGTCTTTTCCAAACTTCCAGCTCCAGTTCTTACAAGGAACCAAGAGCCTTTTTTTTCCCCCTTTCAACTCCTCATGAGCATCATGGCTGTGTTGTTATTTTTATAATTTATAGGTTTCAATATTAGGCTTTTCCCACAAGACTGTGCAGCATACAGGCCAGGTCTGTGTCTCTGTCGTTCTCTCTCTAGCTCTGGGGTTTATTACAGTGTTTTGCTCAGTTAATATTTGTTGGCATAATGAAGAATGAAGGAGTCAGAGTCCTGTGCTCAGTCCCTAGCAGTGTGACTCAGTGAGTGTGCTTGAGCTGCATTTTCGTCTGTTCAGGCTGCAGGAACAAAATACTATAAACTGGGTGGTTTATGAACAACAGAAATTTATTTCTCACAGTTCTGATGTTGGAAAGTCTAAGCAAAGGATTCTGGCAGATTCAGTGCCTGGTGAGGGCCTATTTCCTGCTTCAGAGACGGCACCCTCATGATGTGTCCTTGCATGGTGGAAGGGCTGAGGGTCTCTCTCAGGCCTTTTCTATGAGGGCACGAATCCCATTCCCACGAGATTAGTGAGGGCTCCATTCTTGCAGTCTAATTACCCCTCCAATGGCTCCACTTCCCAATGCTCTGACCTTGGAGGTTAGGATTTCAATGTAGGAATTTTGGGGGAGACACAAACATTCTGACCATGGCACCTCCCATTACAAACTACCATAGGTAGTTGTACCCTCACTTATACCAGGGGTCCCCAGCCCCTGGGCTACTGGGCCACAGACCAGTAATGGGGGTTGGTGGACCCTTGGTGTACCCGGTGCTAGTCCACAGCATGTTAGGAACTGAGCTGCACAGCAGGAGGTGAGCAGCTGGTGAGTGAGTGAAGCTTCATCTGTAGTTACACCTGCTCCCCATGGCTTGCATTACTGCCTGAGCTCTGCCTCCTGTCAGTTCAGCAGTGGCATTAGATTCTCATAGGAGCATGAATCCTCTTGTGAACGGCTTATGCAAGGGATCGAGGTTGCACACTCCTTATGAGAATCTAATGCCTGATGATCTGTCACTGTCTCCCATCACCCTAGATGGGACTGTCTAGTTGCAGGAAAACAAGTTCAGGGCTTCAACTGATTCTACATTATGGTGAGTTGTATAATTATTTTGTTATATATTACAATGTAATAATATAGAAATAAAGTGCACAATTAATATAATGTGCTTGAATCATCTGAACCTATCCCCCACCCCGCCTTCTTTGGACATGGAAACATTGTCTTCCATGAAATCAATCCCTGGTGCCAAAAAGGTTGGGGAAATGCTGACTTACACAACAGAAATTTATTTGCTAAGTTCTGAAGGCTGGAAGCCCAGGATCAAGTTTCTGGCAAATTTATTAGCTTTTCCTCTTTCCTTGTCTCACCATTCCTTTCTTTTGCTTCTCGTGATCACCTTTGAAATGTTTTTGCAAATTTATGTCTTCTGCTTTGCTCTTAAGGAAATCTAAAATAAGACACCACCGTTTTAGAAAAAGCTAAGCAGTTTCGCTTTTTGAGAGTTCGCATAGAGTTTTATCAACTATTTTGGATTATACTTATCTAACTATGGCATGCTTTGGTCATTGAATCTTTTAAAATTTATCATCTTGAAGGCATGTGCTGTACAAACTATAAACATGCTTTCATGTTAGTGTTGGTTTAACATCTAGAAATATCAGAGTTTAGGGTATCCTTTTAGCTGCCAATTAAACATCACTCAGCATTGAAGACATACAGTCTTCTGAGAATACAGTAGCAAAGGGCACTGAGAGTTGCACTAAAATATCATAACTTTATGATCCATTGATACTACGTACAATTTATAACACCTAAACTCACATGGCAAGCCAAGGCATAATAACTGGCAAGGCTCAGTCATTATGTAATGACAGATCTTGCTGTGAGATACCTATTTTGATTTCTCATTTGAAGAAAAAATTGTGATGCTTACAGAACAACAATATAATTTTAATTTAGCTGATTTTTTGTTTTATTCTACTTTAATTTCCAGGATCCATGTGCAGAATGTGCAGGTTTGTTACATAGATATATTTATGCCACGGTGGTTTGCTGTACCTATTGACCCATCATCTAGGTTTTCTCCCCTTGACCCCCACCCTCCAACAGCCCCCAGTGTGTGTTTTTCCCCTCCCTGTGTCCATGCGTTCTCATTTTTCAACTCCCAATTATGAGTGAGAACACATAGTGTTTGGTTTTCTGTTCCTTTGTTAGTTTGCTGAGGAGGATGGCTTCCAGCTTCATACGTTTCCCTGCAAAGGTCATGATCTCATTCCTTTTTACAGCTGCATAGTATTCCATTGTGTATATGTACCACAGTTTCTTTATCTAGCCTATCATTGATGGACATCTGGGTTGGTTCCATGCCTTTTCTATTGTAAATAGTGCTGCAATAAACATACATGTGCATGTGTCTTTGTAGTAGAATGATTTCTATTCCTTTGGGTATATATCTAGTAATTAGATTGCTGGGTCAAATGGTATTTCTGGTTCTAGATCCTTGAGGAATCACCGCACTGTTTTCCACAATGGTTGAACTAATTTCCACTCCCACCAACAGTGTAAAAGCATTCGTGTTTCTCCACAGCTCTGCCAGCATCTATTGTTTCTTAACTTTTTAGTAATCACCATTCTGACTGGCATGAGATGCTATCTCAGTGTGGTTTTTATTTGCATTTCTCTAATGATCAGTCATGTTGAGCTTTTTTCGTATGTTAGTTGGCTATGTTATTATCTTCTTTTGAGAAGTGTTTGTTCATATCCTTTGCCCACTTTTTGATGGAGTTATTTGTTTTGTCTTAAAAATTTGTTTCATTTTCTTGTAGATTCTGGATATTAGACCTTTGTCAGATGGGTAGCTTGCAAAAAATTTCTCCTACTCTTAGGTTGCCTCTTCACTCTGATGCTAGTTTCTTTTCCTGTGCAGAAGCTTATTTTTCCAGATGGAGTCTCACTCTGTTAGTCAGGCTGGAGTGCCGTGCTATGATCTTGGCTCACTGCAACCTCTACCTCCCAGGTTCAGGCGATCCTCCTGCCTCAGCACCCCTAGTAGCTTGGATTACAGGCATATGCCATCATGCCTGGCTAATGTTTGTATTTTTTTTTATAGTAGAGACTGGGTTTTGTCATGTTGGCCAGGCTGGTCTCGTGCTCCTAACCTCAGGTGATCCACCTGCCTTGGCATCCCAAAGTGCTGGGATTATAAGAGTGAGCCACCGTGCCCAGCCCAGAAGCTCTTTAGTTTAATTCAATCCCGTTTGTCAATTTTGACTTTTGTTGTAATTCTTTCAGCATTATTGTCATGAAGTCTTTACCAATGCCTATCTCCTGAATGATATTGCCTAGGTTTTTCTCTAGGGTTTTTATGGTTTAGAGCTTTACATTCAAGTCTTTAATCCATCCTGAGTTAATTTTTGTATAAGTTATAAGGGAGAGATCTAGTTTAAGTTTTCTTCATATGGCTAGCCACTTTCCCCAGCACTGTTTATTGAATAGGAAATCCTTTCTCCATTGCTTGTTTTTTTCAGGTTTATCAAAGATCAGATGGTGTTAGATGTATGGTGTTATTTCTGAGGTCTCTGTTCTGTTCCATTGGTCTTTATGTCTGTTTTGGTACCAATACCATGCTGTTTGGTTTATTGTAGCCTTGTATTATAGTTTGAAATCAGGTAGCATGATGCTCCTGCTTTGTTCTTTTTGCTTAGGATTGTCTTGGCTATATAGGCTATTCTTTGGTTCCATGTGAAATTTAAAGTAGTTTTTTCTAATTGTGTGAAGAATGTCAATGGTGATTTGGTAAGAATAGCAATGAATCTATAAGCTACTTTGGGTGGTATGGCCATTTTCATAATACTGATTCTTCCTATCCATGGTCATGGAATGTTCTACCATTTGTTTATGTTCTCTTTTATTTCCTTGAGCAGTGGTTTGTAGTTCCCCTTGAATAGGTCCTTTACATCTCTTTTTAGCTGTATTCCTAGGCATTTTATTCTCTTTGTGGTAATTGTGAATGGGAGCTCATTCATTATTTGGCTCTCCATTTTTGGTGTATAGGAATGCTTGTGATTTTTTACACATTTATTTTATATCCTGAGATTTTGCTGAAGTTGTTTATCAGCTTAAGGAGTTTTTGGGCTGAGATGATGGTGTTTTCTAAATATACAATCATGTCATCTGCAAACAGACAATTTGACTTCCTGTCTTCCTACTTGAATACCCTTAATTTGTTTCTCTTGACTGATTGCCATAGTCAAAACTTCCAATACTATGTTGAATAGGAGTGGTGAGAGAGATCATTCTTGTCTTGTACGAGTTTTTGAAGGAAATGCTTCCAGATTTTGCCCATTAAATATGATATTGAAGATAGGTTTGTCATAATGGCTCTTATTTGGAGATATGTTTCATCTATATCTAATTTATTGAGAGTTTTTAACGTGAAGGGATGTTGAATTTTATCAAAGTCTTTTTCTGCATCGAGATAATCATGTGGTTTTTGTCTTTGGTTCTGTTTATGTGTGATGGATTATGTTTATTAATTTGCATATGTTGAACCAGCCTTGAATCTCAGGGATGAAGCTGATTCATTAGCGGTGGATAAGTTTTTTGATATGTTGATGGATTTGGTTTGCTAGTATTTTATTGAGAATTTTTGCATTGATGTTCATCAGGGTTATTGGCCTGAAGTTTTCTTTTTTTTGTTGTGTCTCTGCCAGCTTTAAGTTTCAGGATGATGCTGGCTTCATAAAATGAGTTAGGAGTCTCTCCTTTTCAATCATTTGGAGTAGTTTCAGAAGGAATGGTACCAGCTCCAATTTGTATCTCTGGTAGAATTCAGCTGTGAATCTGTCTGATCCTGGGCATTTTTTGGTCAGTAGGTTATTAATTACTGCTTCTATTTCAGAACTTATCATTGATCTATTCAGGGTTTTGATCTCTTCCTGGTTTAGTCTTGGGAGGGTGTATATGTCCAGGAATTTATTCCTTTCTTCTAGAGTTTCTAGTTTAATTTCATTGAGGTGTTTAAAGCATTCTCTGATGGTAGTTTGTTTATCTGTGGCATCAGTGATGATAGCCCCTTTATCATTTTTTAATGTGTCTATTTGATTCTTTTCTCTTTTGTTAGTCTATCTAATGGTCTATCTATTTAGTTAATTTTAAAAGAAAAAAATCAGCTCCTAGGTTCATTGATTTTTTGGAGGGTTTTTTGTGTCTCTATCCCTTTCAATTCTGCTCTGATCTTAGTTATTTCTTGTCTTTTGCTGGCTTTTGGATTTGTTTGCTCTTGTTTCTCTAGATCTTTTGTGATGTTAGGGTGTCAATTTGAGATCTCTCTAGCTTCAGATGTGGGCATTTATTGCTATAAATTTCCCTCTTAACAGTGCTTTAGTTGTGTCCCAGAGATTCTGGTACATTGTCTCCTTGTTCTCATTGGTTTTAAATAACCTCTTGATTTCTGCCTTAATTTCATTTTTTACCCAGGAGTCATTTAGGAGCAGGTTATTCAATTTCCATGTAATTGTGTGGTTTTGAATGAATTTCTTAATCCTGATTTCTAATTTGATTGCACTGTGGTCTGAGAGACTGTTTGTTATGATTTTGGTTCTTTTGCACTTTCTGAGGAGTATTTTACTTACAATTATGTGGTCAATTTCAGAATAAGTGCCATGTGACACGGAGAAGAATATATATTCTGTTGATTTGGGGTGGAGAGTTCTGTAGATTTCTGTTAGGTCCACTTGATCCAGAGCTGAGTTAAAGTCCTTAATATTCTTGTTAGGATATTGAGACAATGCTGTCTCGTTGATCTGTCTAATGTTGACAGTGGAGTGTTAAAGTCTCCCACTATTATTGTGTGGAAGTCTCTCTCTTTGTAGGTCTCTAAGAACTTGTTTTATAAATCTGAGTGCTCCTCAATATTGGTTGCATATGTATTTTGGATAGTTAGCTCTTCTTGTTGAATTGATCATTTTACTATTATGTAATGCCCTTCTTTGTCTTTTTTGATCTTTGCTAGTTTATAGTCTGTTTTATCAGAGACTAGGATTGAAACCCTTGCTATTTTTTTCTTTCCATTTGCTTGGTAAATTATGCTCCATCCCTTTGTTTTGAGCCTATGTGTGTTTTTGCACGTGAGATGGGTCTCCTGAATATAGCACAGTGAGGGGTCTCAACTCTTTATCCAATTTGCCAGTCTGTGTTTTTTAATTGGGGCATTTGTAAATGTGTGAATTTGATCCTGTCACCATGATGCTATCTGGTTATTTTGCACACTAGTTGATGCAGTTTCTTCATAGTGTCATTGGCCTTTACATTTTGGTGTGTTTTTGCAGTGGCTGGTACTGGGTTTTCCTTTCCATATTTAGTCCTTTCTTCAGGACCTCTTGCAAGGCATGCCTTGTGGTGGTGAAATCCCTCAACATTTAATGATCTAAAAAGGATTTTGTTTCTCCCTTTCTTTTGAAGCTTAGTTTGGCTGGATATGAAATTCTGTTTTGAAATTTTTTTTCTTTAAGAATTGTTCCTTGGTAGGGACATGGATGAACCTGGAAACCATCATTTGCAGCAAACTGACGCAAGAACAGAAAATCAAATGCTGCATGTTCTCACTCATAGGTGGGTGTTGAACAATGAGAATACATGGACACAGGGAGGGGAGCATCACACACTGGGGTCTGTCGGGGGAAGTGGGGGGGGACAGCGGCGGGGGGAAGTTGGGGAGAGATAGCATGGGGAGAAATGCCAGACATAGATGATGGGGAGGAAGGCAGCACATCACACTGCCATGTGTGTACCTATGCAACAGTTTTGCATGTTCTTCACATGTACCCCAAAACCTAAACTGCAATTAAAAAAAAAGAATGCTGAAAATTGGCCCCACTCTCTTCTGGCTTGTAGGGCTTCTGCTGAAAGATCTGCTGTTAGTCTGATGGGTTTCCCTTTTCAGGTGACCTGGCCTTTCTATCTTGCTGCCGTTAACAATTTTTCCTTTATTTTGATCTTGGAGAATATGATGATTGTGTGTCTTGGGGTTGATCTTCTCATGGAGTATCTTTGCGGTGTTCTCTGTATTTCTTGAATTTGAATATTGGATTGTCCTGCTAGGTTGAGGAAGTTCTCCTGGATATTATCCTGAAATGTGTTTTCCAGTTTGTTTCCTGTCTCCCCATCTCCTTCAGGTATTTCAATCAATTGTAAGTTCTGTCTTTTTTAATAGTCCAATATTTCTCTGAGTCTTTGTTTGTTCCCTTTCCTCCTTTTTTTCTGATCTTGTTTTCATGCCTTCTTTCAGCAAGGTGATCTTCAAATTCTGATATCCTTTCTTCTGCCTGGTCAGTTTGACTATTGATACTTGTGTATGTTTTACAAAGTTGTCATGCTGTGTTTTTCACCTCCAGCATGTCATTTATGTTTCTCTCTAAACTGGTTATTCTAGTTAGCAGCTCTTCTAACCTTTAATCAAGGCTCTTAGCTTCTTTGCATTGAGTTAGAACATGCTCCTTTAGCTTAGAAGAATTTGTTATTATCCACTTTATGAAGCCTACTTCTGTCAATTCATCCATCTCACCCTCTGTCCAGTTCTGTGCCCTTGTGGAGAGGTGTTGTGATCACTTGGAGGAGAAGAGGCACTGTGGCCTTTTGGGTTTTCAGTGTTTTTTCATTGATTCTTTCCCATCATCATGAGTTTGTCTAGTTTTGATCTTTGAGGCTGCTGACCCTTAGATGGGGTTTTTGTGGGAACATATTTTTGTTGTTGATGCTGTTGTTGTTGCTTTCTCTTCATTTGTTTTTCTTTCAATGGTCAGGTCCGTCTTCTGTGGGGCTGCTGTGGTTTTCTGGGGGTTCACTTCAGGCCCTGTTTATCTGGTTTGCTCCTGCAAGTCCAGATAATCTGTAGATACCACTCAAGGAAGCTGGAGAATAGTTAGATGGCTGCCTCCTCCTTCTTCTGGGATCTCTGACCTCGAAAGGCACCAACCTGATGCCAGTAGGATCATTCCTATATAGGGTGTCTGACAACCCTTGTTGGAGAATCTTACCCAGTTGGGTGGCACGGGAAACAGGACCCTTTTAATGAAGCACTTTGTCCCTTGGTGGAGGGGGTGCATTTCTCTGGGGGAAACCCATTCATCTGGGCTGCCTGGATTTCTTAGAACTAGCAGGAGGAAAGGTCAAGTCTGCTGGTTCACACAGATTATAGACATCCCTCCCACTAGGAGATCAGGCCCAGGGAGATCAGATTTCTGTCCCTGAGCCCCTAGCTGCAGTTGTTGGAGTTCCTGCAGGGGGACCCTGCCCAATGAGGAGAAATGCCTCAGGGTCAGGCCTGAACGGGCACTCTGGCCACAGCCTACCATAGCTGGTGTGTCGGGCTGTGGGGGACACATCTTGGGACCAAGCCATCCAGCCTCCCTGGCTCCCGCCACAAGGGAAAAGTGCTCCCTGGAGCTATAGAGATGGCTGCTACCTTTCCTCTCCACAGGGAGCTTAGTGTGTTACGCAGTTATCACTCTCAGTTCTGGTTGCTGCCACTCCTCCAAGGTGCCCAGACAGCTTAGGCAGCAGGAAGCCACGGCCCTGGTGCTGGTCACTCCTCCTCCCAGAAATTTGGCAGGCTTAAGCTCATTCTAGCTGAGAGCCCACTGAGAATCTGTGTGACTCCAGATTTGGGACCCTTGGGCGTGGTGGCTTGGGTTCACGAGTGGGATCCTCCAATCCGTGAGTTGCACAGTTCTACGGAAAATGCGTGGTTTTCCCAGCTGGGTAGCACTCTCACTCACTCCCCACCTTGGCTGATGGTAGGCTCCCCCTGTGGCTCTCAGGCCACAGAATCAAACTGCTCTTCCTTCCTCTCTGTGGGTCATGCCAACCACCCAGTCAGTTCTGATGAGAGAACCTGGATACCTTGGTTGCCAGTGCAGGATTCACATGCTATGATGGTTCTTTTCGATGGAGCCTCTGATCACTGCTGCTTCTAGTCGGCCATCCTGGCCCTGCTCCTGAATTAGCTGAGTTTATTTTTTAAAATGTTCCGTGTTTTATCACTTATTTTATCTTTGAGATGTTGGAATTATGTTGTAATGCTGGCTTGTGTGCATGTGTGTATTTTGTATGTACTGAGAACTTCTTGTTGCCTTCTCACGATTTGGGGCACTTTGTTCCCCCTCCAGGTGATTTTGGTGATGCCTCACACTTTCATGTGATTAGAAGAGTCCAATGATTCCAGCTGGTTTGAGACTTTGTTCAGACTTTATCAAATTGGCAATAGATGAGCAATGGTTGTTGTATTTTAGATCAAGGCTTGTAAACCATGGCCTGGGGCTGAAGGCAGCGGTTTTGCCTGTCATGTGGAAAAGGTTTGACTAAATGGTTGCTCCTTGACTTACTATGGGGCTATGTCCCAATAAACTCATCATAACTTGAAAATAGCATAAGCCAAAAATGCAATTAATACACTTAACCTACCAAACATGAAAATATTGTAAGTCAAAAATGCAATTAATATGCCTAACCTATTGAATATCATAGCTTAGCCTAGCCCATTTTAAACATGCTCAGAACACTTACATTAGTCGGGCAAAATCATCAAACACAAAGCTTATTTTATAATAAAGTGTTGAATACTGTATACTAATGGGTGTTTTGAAGGCATGACAAAATGTGAAAACACTAAACACAGTATCCAAAAAACACTGTCAACACAGCACATTGTGGAGTGTTGGCTGTTTACCCCATGATCCTGTGGCTCGCTGGGAGCTGCAGCTCTGTCACTACCCAGCACCATGAGGCAGTATCACACTACATGCTGCTAGACCAGGAAAAGGTCAAAATTGAAAGTCTGAAGTACAGTTTCAACTGAATGGATATTGCTTTCAAACAAAATAATGAAATCATAAGTCGAACCATTGTAAGTTGAACCATTATCTGTAGTCAGAATAAAGCCAGTGACCAAAGACAGCCAGAGACAGGTAGACAGAAAGATGGGACACTGTCATCGTGATCTGAGCTCATGTAGATAGCTGTGCCCGAGGCCAGCTTTGTACCAGGACTTGTCAGTTTCACGAGACAATAATTCCCCTTTACTGCAACTTGCTAAGCCAGTTGGTCTTAGAATTCCATTGCTTCCTACCAAAATTCTTGCCTTAGAGTTTGTCATAATCTGAAATGTATGGTAAATATTGTACTTGGTTCAATGTTTCTCCTACTCCCATCCTGCTGCCCCTTATAGGAGGAGAGTATTTGCAACAGAGTCAGACAGACACGGGTTTGCAATCTGATTTTAGCAAACATTATTGTCACAAACAGTTTGTGAGAGAAATGTCATGGTGTCAGGCAAGAAGTTGTGTTCAGAGCCACTCAGACCTGGGGTGGCTCCTGGTCAAATCAGTTTCTAGCTTTGTGTTATTGAGTGCATTTCATAATCTCTTTTAACTATGTTTTCTTCAATATAATGTGGCAATTATACCTCCTAACTTTTGGAGTTTCTTTGATAATCACAGATGACTTGCTTTGCAATCTTGATAAATAGTTATGATTTTGACGATCTCTTCAGTTTTCCTTGTTCCTTAATAAACAATCTTTTATTAAATTTCTCCAGTGTTTTTCTAAATTTTCAAAACAAATAAACAAATGAACTAAACAACAACAAAAACACTCAACCTTAAAATCTTTCGCAGGTGATTGAAGATGCAGCAAATAGAGGTTACAGGGCAATTTGCTTTGGATGTAACACAATGCAGTTTCTGTTTTTGCAAAAAAGGCAAAATGGTGAAGTTTACATTCATTTACTTGTAAATTCATGGTCATAACAAATCTAATAGTTTGCAAGAGTTCTGTAGGGGAGCGCTTCTTGTGGTCTTTTTCCTCCAAAGATAATGGGGAAAAAGAAAAATATATTTCTACCTTTCTTCTACACCCACATTCTATTGCTGATCTGCCACAGTATTAAAAGCAGATGTGAACACTCATCAAGAAATGGAAACAGCATTACTTGTGCACAAACTGTGTGTCAGGTATTTTGTATGGCTTTTTTCTTTTAACTCACTCCTAAAAACCTTGAAAAGTGCAGGAGAAGCTCAAGATGAACACCTTTCTTCCTGCAATGTCTTTTCAGCACCCTCTGTTGGTAAAGCTAACAATGGAAAAATATTTAAAGGGCCCAACTCCATTTTTCTGCAGGACTGTCATTGAAAGGTTAATTTGCAGCTGAATGGCAATACATAGATAAATGGCATACTTGCAAAAGGAAATAAAATAAAATAACAAGAAGTTCCCAGTAAGGAGTAAAAATTGGTACCATGAAAAGACACCTGAAAGCAATTTGCTTTTAAAAGAAGAAAATGTCATATGAAGTGGTATGGAAAAAAAAATGACTGAGATCGTATTTTGGAAACATGAAATTAGAAATTTTAAAGTGCATTTTAAAAATAAGGAATCATAGCGCAGTAACATTAGAACTATAATCAACATTTCTGTGCCTCAGTTTACTCATTAGAATAAAAAAGATGGTAATAATAGAACTTACTTCTCAGGGCTGTTGTCAGAGACTTCATGGTGTTTTACACAAAATGGATTTTAGAGCAGCACCTGTATAAATGATCAATGGACATTAGGTACTACTTTTAATTTTTAGAATGCACAAATTGGTTAAGTACTTATTTTGTCTCATGAAAACATATTATAATAATGTATTCAATCATTTTAATGAATATATATTTATTGAGCACCTGCATATGCTTCTGTAGACATTCAGGGTAGGTCAACGGCCAAATCAGGGAATAATCCCTAATAGAGCTAATAGTCTATCATGGAATTTATAAGCATTAGTAACCTTATGAGGTGTATCTTGCTTTTCTTCTCTCTTTCCCCTTTCCCTTCTACCTTCTTTTTTGAGGAGGAGTCTTGCTCTGTTGCCCAGGCTGGAGTGTAGTGGCATAATCTGGGCTCACTTCAACCTCCATTTCCTGGGTTCAAGCAATTCTCCTGCCTTAGCCTCCCGAGTAGCTGGGATTACAGGTGTGCACCACCAAGCCCGGCTAATTTTTTATATTTTTGGTAGAGATGGGTTTCTACCATGTTGGCCAAGCTGGTTTTGAACTCCTGGCCTTAAGTAATCCACCCACCTTGGCCTCTCAAAGTGCTGGGATTACAGGAGTGGGCCACTGCACCCGGCCCCCTCTACTTTTTGAGTAAAGAGGAGGAAGAAGCTCTAGAACAAGAACTGACAAACCACAGACAGTACGCCATACCCAGCCCACCACTTGGTTTTTGTAAATATAGATTTACAGGAACACATCCATGCCCATTTATTTATGTATTGTTTATGGCTGTTTTCATGCTACAATGGCAAAATTGAGTGGTTGTGAGCGGGACCGAGTGGTCCACAAAGCTGAAAGTATTTACTACCTGGCACAGATTTCCTGTCCTTGCTCTAGAAGACGGCAGACCTCCATGGACAGAGAGAGCCTGAGTGGAGGGAGGAGTGTTTCCCTCTCTCTCCACCACGCCCTGATCCACCCACATTAGACCATGTGAGTGAGAAAAGCACTTGCATTTAGGTTAAACCTCTGAGATCTCTGGCTGTTTATTATGGTAGTTAGCTTACTCTTATTAATTTAAAGTGTCAAGCTTTCTAAGGGGATTATCGATTTTAGCCATGATCACGCTAATCCTTTAATATTCATATTATTCTCTTTTGAAGTACCTGTTCAGTGTGTAGATTTTGTCTTTTTTACTTGATAATTGTCTATTGTCTCTCATCAATAGATATCTTATGCTTTCAGCAATTCTCCGACATTACTTTTATTGAGTTCATGAAATTCTATGTCTTTGAAAGAGTTACAATTTCATTTTGTAAACAGCTCCCATTGTATTTGTATAACATTTGAAATACTTGACATGCGTAGAATAATCAACAAGAAAAAGAGTTGATCATGGGAATAGAGTCTAGTTATATCAGGAACTTTTTTTTTGTTTGTTTTGTATTATTTTGCTGTTTTTAAAGCTTATTTTTGACTGTTTTTGTATTAGTTTCATTTTGTTTCTCTACTCAACTTTGTAACTGTGAAGAATAGATATCAAAGTATTCAGATGGGGCCACTGTCAAAGAAACAAGGAGAGAGCTGAGAAAGGATTGACAGAGGACAAGACATTTGAGCTGACTATTTAAGGATTAATATGAGTTTACCAAGAAAGAATGACCATAGGATGAATGATTGTAAGCAGATATTAATTCCAGGATGGTAAATGTATAAAAGAAATAAAATGGAAGTACTAACAACTGTCTTAGTTACTGTTACTTGATATTAGAGCATTATTATTATTAACTGCCTTTTTTTAAAATGCCCACTATAGACCCAGGGATTTTCTTATGTTGCATTTAGTCTTTACAAGCACCTGCTTGGTTCAGTTGTTTTTTTCCTAGACATCCTCTAAGGTCAGTTTCATATGTCACTTCCTCCCACGAAGCCTACCCTGTCCCCTGCAGCAGTAGCTACTCTCCAGTCTGCTTTTAAAGGTTTTCCTCTGAGCGCTCTTCATCACATTTAGCACTTTGCTTGGGATTTCTGTTGATTTGGGGCTGTTGCTACCTCCCCTTCTAGATGCTTCATTGATGACAGAATCTGTGTCTAACTCATTCCATCTTCGTTTGCCCTTGCATTCTTCAAGAAACACCTATCATTCACCTCTATGGTAGATGCAGGAGGTACAAAGTGAACAAAGCCTGTGCAGAATGAGTTCCCATTTCCAAGGAGAAAGAAGACAGTTAAACACAATTTCAGAGTGTGCAGAGTAATTGCAGACACTTAGGCTGGGTGTTGAAAGATGAAAGGGTAAAATTATAGGCAAAGATTTGGAAATGCTGTGGATTAACATCACATTTGCAGTTGGACTGCAAATTGCAGTTCAGATGGTTGGAGTACAGGGTGGCTGCTGGAGATGGATGGGCTGTTAGTCTTCAGAGGCAGTTTTGAGAGTCATTTATTCTACCACTTCCAGTGCAGCCTCTGTGACAAAATAGGTAGTCGGATGTCTGTTGACTGTCTTGCTTTCACTCATACATGGCATTTCTCATAAAGCACTTTGATACTTCTCGTGTGATAGTTCAGCTCTAAAACTTTGTGGAAGGTGATGATAGAATAAGAAAGCAATGTTTTGAAGACCTGGATTTGAGATTTGATTTCCTAGCCCTTTTTTGGCCTCTTCTGCTTTTGTTCTAACTGAGAAGGCTGCCTTGAAGTCAGCAGAAAGTTTGGGTTCTTGGCAGGACATAAGTTCAGGCCCTTAGACATTCTATTTTTAATAGACAGGCACGGCTGAGTTTTGTAAATGAAAAAAAAATCAATAAGGCTTTGATATAAAGACTTTGCTTTTCATTTTTTTCCTCTCTTTTTTGAGTACTTTTTTTTTTAGTCAGGAGTGAAAGTCACTCTGTACTGAAAAAAAAATTATGTCCACAGATGAAATATGTTTTCACTGATGTTTTTTGATCAGCTCAATGCAAACCAAGTGCCTTCAGGAACCCAGGATCCTGCTGGAGATAGGACAGGCTTGTGGAAACTGAATTTGTGCATCTGTTGGCATTTTTGTGATGTCTTTGATTATTTTTAGGGTGTCTGTTGGAAGTCAAAGTTGTCATGGTTTATTAAATTTAGAAATAGAGAGAGCTCACCAGATAAATGGAGCCTCGCAGCCACAGGGCAGGAACTCTTCCCACAGTCTTGGTCCTTGCCAATTATTACACACACTTGCTGTCAAGCCCTAATGAGCAATTTATCATGTTATTCCTTGTAACCCTTTGACAGGTCTCCATTGTCTGCAGGATAAAGCCCAGATTCCTTAGACTGCCCTTGATGGAAGAACACAATTTAACCTCAACCAGAAGCTCTTGGCTGAACGTTAGAAGATCCAGGTTCGAGGTGTGGGGAGGTTGCTGATTGGTCATGTGACTATGGATGGGTCTCTTCGCCTGCTTCCCTGGGTTGCAGAGCCTCCGCGAAGCAATTTTGTTGGGCAAAATGATCTCTAAGTTTTCTTCCAAATTGTTTGTTTTGTTTTTGTTTGAACATTCTTTATCTGCCTCAAAAAGTTTCAAACTTACCTTCCATCAGTATTTACTGAATATCTACTATATGCCAGAAAATTCAAATATATTATCCCCTTTGCCTTTACATAATAATAAAAATATTTGCGTGTTAGAGGAAAGGAAGCAGAGATCTATGGTCATACTACTGGAATCTGGCAGAATGATGATAGAGTAAAGGTTCAGATGATGTCCTAAGAAATGGCACTCTCATTTGCTCTACCCATTGTCCAATATTATGAATCATACTAAGCTGATAGGACTTAAACAAATGGAGGGTGCAAAGTCTTAACGGCAAAATGAGATGAGAATTGGCTCTAGTCTTCCCCGGAGGAGCCTCAGTAATTTGTAGCCATATTTTTGAAAGAGACATAAAACCAAATATGTAAGGACAATTTGGTCTTGTGAAAATAATCTTGTGTTAGCCACAAAGGCAGATGTTTTGTCTGTTTTATGTGTTGAGTACATGTGGAATAAACTATTTTTAAACCAGGATTCAAAGTTTGTGGACATCATTTCTATCGCCATCACAAATTTATTGTGATATTTATCATCACCTTAGTTTAGTGGATTAAAATTCTAGGATCAAAGTTTTCTCCTTCATAAAATCAGATGGTTGCATAACAGATGATTCTTATTCTCAGACTCTAGGAAAGAATGGAGAATACTGCATTAGTAAAAGTTACAAATATTGGATCTGAAAGACTCAGAGGTAATACTTGATTATCTAGAATAACCTCTTTGTCTGAATAGGCTAGGGGCTAAAGGAAACTGTCAATTAGCTCCAAATCAAAGCTCATCAGGCTTCCAGATAAAAGGAAGAGGGTTTAAATACTCTCCACTTAGAAGGTTTTGATTCTGTCAATTAAGGGCTTCTCTTGCATTTTCAAATTCTCTTTTCATTAGCTTCTTTCAGTCTATTAATGTTTCAGTCTCTACATCTTTAACATAGATCATTTATTTGAGCCAATGCTGCTTCTAGTTACCTCTCTTTCTTTTATCAGCTATTCTTTTCTCTTCATCTAATATGTACTTGAAACCTGGGATATGTATGTTTCAGCCCTCAATACTTCTATGACACTAAGTTTCCCAAACCATCTTTGTTGGTAATTCCAATGAACACTTTCTGCATTTGGCAGGGTTACCTTCTCCTTAAAATTCTCTGATCTCTGGATTCCATGCATGTTCCTCCCACCCCAAAATCTCTTGGTATATTTCATTCCACTTCTCAGGTTTTTGGGGGCTCTACTTATTCTTCCCATGTAAATATTCCTATTTTCCAGAGTTACGCTTTCGGTCTTCTCATTTACACACTCTTTCCTCAGAGCTCCAGCTAATGACACCAACATCTATATCCAGCAGGCTTCTTCATGTAAGTATCTCCTCTGTCCCTAGATATCTTCTCCCGGTGCTCTTCATCTTAGTGAATGGAACATCAGTCACTCAATTGCCTGAAGCACAGTTGAGGCACCATCTTGGCTGATAAGATAATTGCTAACAATACTTAGTTGTTTACATGGATTGGAACTCTGCTATACTCTATATGAAGTATTTCATTTAAAAGTCACATCAATATAATTATGAGATTTGTATTATTTTTATTTTATGCATTTTTTTTACTATTCTTTTTTATCTTTTCCCCAAGTTTCACTCAGGCATTTATGTCCCTACCTAGAAAACATACAGGTTGGATTAGATATTGTCTGTCACCCCTTCTTGCTCCAATACGCATCTGTGACTTCCAAGTTAGCATTGGAAGCTCTTTCTCTCTGCTCTGTCAGGATCATAAGAACCACCTCTCCTTGCACTCATGATGCTATTCTAATTCTTTCCTGGCTTTGTGGGTAGCCCCACTGAGATGCGGAACCTTCTCTGTTGTTGCATCATTTTGTCCCTAGCATCAAACACAGTATCTGATGTGTCCCCCATAAATGTTTGTTGAACAAACAATTAAATTCTTACTAAGCTTTTTTATACTTTATGGTTGACTCTAATTTAACATATCCACATTGGAAAACAATTACCCATTAGCTTGTAAAATTAAACACTCACATACCCAGCTGCCCAGGAATTGTACCCCTAGGTATACACTGAAGGACAACTCCTACGTAGGTATTCAGGAGACATATTTAAGAATGGGACTAGTAGTACTTTTGCATTACTACACCATTAGAAACCACCCAAGTGCTTACTAAAGGGGAGTAGGTAAAGACATGAAATGAATGAACTATGACCATACCCAACAGAGATAAATTTTATTAACATAATGTTTGGCTGAAAAATAAAACATAGACTCTTTTCAATATGACAGCCTTTTGGTAAAGTTAAGATATAAACAAGACTAAATAATACATGTAGTTTAGATATATGTGCCTGTGTTGCATGCATGTGAGTATGTGATGAAGGTTTTTTAAACTAAAAGTAAATTTAAATATCCACAAAATTTAAAGTAATTATTATATTTGGACTTGGTTGAGAGAAGCAGACAAGGAAATTGGAAGAGGAGAGCCTTAAGTAAATGGTAAGATTCTTATTCATGGATTGGGGAATAGATAAATACATGATTTTATGTGATTAAATTATAATGAATGAAATGAAAATAGGCATGGATCATGGATGGTGTTTCTTGCTCAACCTTTGTTTATGGTCCACAAAATAAACACAAAACTCAAATTCTGATTTTTAAAAATTTTACCTTCCTGTAAATCACATGACAGCACGCCCCTACACCACCACCCCATTACCATTCATGTCAGGGTAGTGCTTGGATTTAAAAAGGCAAGTGAAGAATCCAGATGATCTGTAGAATATATCACAAAAAAGACATTCTCTATCTGTCATCTATCTTATCTACCCATCCATCCATCCAACACAACTCTCTCTGCCTTTTACTCTTAGGCAACTGACAGATTTAGAACTTGTTTATAAACTGCTTGAAAGCAGGGGCCACATCTTTCATCTTTGCACTCTCCACAGTGTCTTGCTTCTGTTATAACTACAAAAATTTTGGTTATATAAAAAGAGTAGAAAATATATAGGAGTATTCATTAAACAGTTGAAACACATTTACCCAGCAGTGGGATCTTAATCAGTTTATCTCTAACAGAGTTAGGGATGATACTATTCATCTCACAGATTGCAGTGATAAGAAAACGGGGGCCCAGGTAATGAAATGGACCTAACCAGGTTCACAGAATGAATTAAGAGCAGATCCTGGGGCTGGGCTGGTGGCTCACACCTGTAATACCAGCACTTTGGGAGGCTGAGGCAGGCAGATCACTTGAGGTCCGGGGTTCAAGACCAGCCTGGTCAACATGATGAAACCCCATTTCTACTAAAAATACAAAAATTAGCCAGGCATGGTGGTGCACACCTGTAGTCCCACCTACTTGGGAGGCTGAGGCAGGAGAATTGCTTGAACCTGGGAGGCTGAGTTTGCAGTGAGCTGAGATTGCACCATTGCACAGCAGCATGGGCAACAGAGCAAGACTCTGTCAAAAAAAAAAAAAAAAAAAAGGGCAGATCCTTTCATTTCTCTACACTAGAAGTTTTCCAACCTGGCTGCACATTATATTCATGTAAGGATCTCCGAAAATATACTTATACTGGACACTACTGGCCCAGATATTATGACTTAATTGGTCTGAGGTGGGATCTGGAGACACGTCTTGACCAAGCTCGCCAGGTGATTGCAATGCACAACTACTAACTCTCATGCCTGGTTTCCCTGGAAGTCCTCCTGGGATTTGGATTATCTGCAGGCATGACTAATGATTGTTTCAGGCTCCTGCATAACTCTCCAGGGTGGAATCTCCTCAGACTAACTAGACACAGTAGGAACCAGAGCAGGTAAACAGTTTCGCTGAAACTTCAGGAGAAAGAAAGGGGACCTTATGGATTCAAGAGGAGAAGTTGAATCTCTCTTGCACATAAGGGAATTTTGAAGAATGTGATTTATTCCTAATCTTTATGTGGTGCTCTGGTTAATTTAAAAAAAGAGATTCTTCATAGATCTCCCACACTTCAGTCAAGTGAATTTCCTGGGATAAGAAAACACTAAAGATTATGGTGCTTCAAAGACAAACCAGATATTTCCCCTCCCTTCCCCTCCCCTCCCCTCTCCTCCCCTCCCCTTCCCTTCCCTCCTTCTTCATAAATCAGCTGCTGATGGGCTCTGTACTGTATGTTGGCTTGTTGCTCAGATACAGATAGTGACTGGAGAGAGCTGTGGATGAAACAAGCTGAAAAAGACATGGTTCCTCGCTCAAAAGCTCTAAACTTGAGTAAATCAAAAACAATTCTGTGGGAATGTCTTGCCAGAGAACCCCGAAAACAACCAAACAACTTGAGTATAATTTCAAAGCAGATCTATGTCCATCTATTCACATTGTTGTATGGTTTTGCAAAATCCACAATAATGGTATATTTTTACATTTTTGTTTTCTTTTCTTTCTTTTTTTTTCTTTTTTTTGAGATGGCGTTTCGCTCTTGATGCCCATGCTCGAGTGCAATGGCACAATCTTGGCTCACTGCAACCTCCACCTCCCAGGTTCAAGTGATTCTCCTGCCTCAGCCTCCCGAGTAGCTGGGATTATAGGCATGTGCCACCATGCCCGGCTAATTTTGTATTTTTGGTAGAGATGGGGTTTTTCCAAGTTGGTTAAGCTGGTCTTGAACTCCTGACTTCAGGTGATCAGACCACCTCAGCCTCCCAAAGTGCTAGGATATCAGGTGTGAACCACCACGCCCAGCCTGAATTCTCTTTCTTAAAATTGTCTCCCAAATTGTATGAGCTCATGGCTCTGTGAACCATGTCTGCTACTACCCTTTCTTACATTTACTTTTTCATCTCAAATTGTCATCTTTACATGTAAGGGAAGGATCTAGGGGGAGGTGATGAGATCATGGGGGCAGCTTCCCCCATGCTGCTTTTGTGATAGTAGGCTCTCATGAGATCTGATGGTTTTACAAGGGACTTTCCCCCATTTTGCTTTCTCTTCTCCCTCCTGCCACCTTGTGAAGAAGGTTTGCTTGCTTCCTCTTTGTCCTCTGCCATGATCGTAAGTTTCCTGAGGCCTCCCCAGCTATGTGGAACTGTGGGTCAAACCTCTATTCTTCATAAATTACTCAGTCTCAGGTTCTTCTTTATAGCAGTATGATAATAGACTAATGTATCAGCTTTGACAAATGCTATAAAATGAAAGCAGATAGGGCCAGGGGGTACCTTAATAAAGTGGGGCTAGAACTTGTTCTTGACAGTCTAAGACAACATTCTTGGAAAAGTGACAAACGAGTGGAGATCTGAAAAATAAATAGGAATTTTACCAGATAAAAGATTAGACTGAGGAGCCACAGGAGAACTCCTGGCAGTGGGAACAGTGCACACAATCCCCTGTGGAGAATGCATGACATCGCTGCGTGAGTGAAGAAGTAGTTTGAGAATCATCCCATTCTACCCTCTGCTTACTTCTGGAGACTTTGGGATATTTTCTTTTTCCAGCACCATAAGGAGTATATGTTGACTTTGAATCACCTCTATGGACTGCTAGATAATATCTTCATGGTGCTGACCTCAAGGCATTTCAGAACTAAAGTTGTTTCCATGCCAACAGCATTGGGTTCACAAAATATGCAACGCTCCTTTCCAAAGCCTTGTGTGTGTTCTTCTCTTGAGACTTTGTCCAAGGGACACTTCCTTGAATTAATTACCTGTTTTTCACTGGAAGAGTTGCAAAGTGTTGTTTTCTTCTTTTAACTATAAAATTATGATATTGTGTTTAAAAAAGAAGATGATAGTTTGGACTCTCCTCTAGAAGGAATGTTATATGTGGCAGAATTTGGCTAGCATAGTCCTTGGTACATAGACCATAGCCATTAAACATATAATTTGGAATAAGCTGCCTGTCAGCCTTGGAATTTGAAGTGTCAGTAACTGTCTCTCCAGCCCTGTGAGTGCTGATGCTTTGGCTGCAAACGTGCTCCTCAATTTTTTTTCCATAAATCATTTTTTTAAATAGAAAGTCTCCTTCCTCAGCTCTGAACCTGCATCCTAAGGCAAAAGCATTCCTCCCATGCCTGGAATAAGTCTGCAGGATGAGGCTGCTGAGCAGGACCACAGAGATCTGAGTCCATGCTCCCCTGGAAGGTGACCCCTTCTGGAGAGAAGCCCTGAAGCAAAAATTTTTTCAGATCCAGGCAGCAGTTGGGCTGGAAGCTGACCCTGAGACTAGAATTTAAGTGCGGATGATTCATTTAAAAGATGATTTTGGAAAACATCAGCAGGGGAGGAGTAATATAAGACAGCGAGGGAAGGGAGTCAGCAAAGTATATGTTGTCAAGAAAGTTGCTGCCATGGACAATGAAAGTCAATTCTTTGGGGGAGCTTTGGCAGCCAGACTAGAGAGAGTAGAAACCTCTGAGTCCTCCCACCTGATGTGCAAGAGCGTGGCAGTAGTCAGTCACCAGCTCTGCATCTTTCACTGTTGAGGGAAACCTTCAGGGACTTCCAGCTTGCCTATATGCAGGCAGCCATGGGATTCAGGAAGAGCCCTCCCTATATAGAGGTGGGTAGTGAGTGGATAGGAGAGGTCACCAATAGTGTCTGCCATGGTGTTGACTCCACATGAACCTGGGCTTGCCAATGGTATTGGGAAAACAAAAAGTTACTTTTAAAAGGGGCAGAAATGTGTGGCAAATGGGCTGTGCATCTTGGGCAGAAGTTCCTTTTGGGAAGAGGGAGGCTGTTTCCTAATAATGTTATGACAATGAAATGAAAGGCAAATCTCCACATTGAATACACACAGTGCTTTCTTTAGAAGGCATGTGGCAGAATGGCATGCCAGAGTATCAGCTCCTTTTTATTTCCCAAAGTGATGCTACATCATTGTTTTTTTCATCCTAATAAATATCAAGGAGCTGTCAGGGTTCTTTTGCTTGCTTTTCAAAAAAAGTAGTGCCAACATTCTTTAACTTATTCCTGTCTCTCAGCCATAGTCTCCTGCACGCTGCAGATTGGAAAATCAGTTAAGAAGGGCATATGGGATGAGTACCAGGTGGGAGAGGCTGTTTACAGTTTATTCAAATGGGGGAATACACATTTTCTTTGTTTTCTTTTCTTTCTTTCTTTTTTTTCGTAGCTAGAAAGTATTGCATATATCATTAAGGTTGAGTTGGAGATAAAGAATTAGATTTTCTACATGTTTCCTTTTAGGACCAGAGGTGTTTTATTCCCTTGGGGATTTCTGCAAATAGAGTTTGGTGACTGTGGCTATTACCATACCAACCTTGACCTGGACAGATGCACTTGGCTTATTATGTAAAAAGCTTAACAGCTGGCTACTTGAGATCCCTTAGAACTCTGGATTAGAAAGCAAAGAAGGTAGTAAAACTGGGAGCAGGCCAACATGATTTTTCACTTCATAATATTAATAATATCTAATGTCATTTTTCTGACAACTCCTCACTGCCACCACTAAAATAAGGTTATTTCTCAATAGGAGAAACAGGGAACAGAAGTTAGATCAATCTACTTTCAATTTCACTAACACTTTGAAGATGCTTCTCCATGGCAAGGTCTGTGTAGGAAACAATGCCAGCACAGAGAAAGAGAATCACTGATCCTGCCTCTGGAAATGTACAGCTTGGGAAGGGACGATGATAAGCAGTGGAACATACTTACAAAATAGCTGGCATGTCACTCCCCTCCTCTAGGTGAGTGATGGATAGAGAGACAGTGAAAGTGTTTCTCTAGCTATGTTCCTTCTTAGGGAGTGAAGTAGAAATTTCTGTTCCTCCTTGGAAATATAAGTAGCTAGTAAGATTTTGACGATATGTAGTTAATGGAATTCAAACCCAGGTTCAACAGACTCTCGGATCCATTTTTATCACTCTGCAATAAAGGATACCAGTTAATAACATAAATTTTGGAACAACAAAATTAGACATTTTCAGGCACAGAGTTCTTATTTCTTGTGCCTACAATCCCACTCAGCCCCTTCTAGGAAAAACCATCTTTTTGGAATCCTGGCCTTGGCTTCACATCCTAGCCACATCTCACTTCTCCCTGATGTGAATGAGAACCTAGCATTATTCACGAGGCTCTGACTCTGTCCTAGTACAAAGACAAGATCACTTGGTAGAGAAAGCATGAATCCTCCCTTTCTCCTTAAGTACTATTTGGAATTACTGTTTCTTTTTGTGAAGATAGGAAAAAAAGCAAAGTGCTTTTTTTTTGTTTTTTTTTTTTTTTTTTTACACCATCAATGTAACACAGCATATTCTACCTCACTTCACTTCTGGACATTAAAACATGTATGAGATTTCTCCCCACATAACCAGTTCTGAGACAAACACCAGCTATGTGTGCTTTAATTCAGTTCAGTTCTGATATTGAACTGGAATGCACTGAGTTGGGCTGACATGGGTTAAACTGAGTGGGGTTGAGTTAGAATTGGAATGAACTCAAGACAAAAAGATATAAGAATACCTCAGCCAGTGAACTAGTATATGAGACAAATCAACCCAACTCAACTGGCAGAATGAACAGATGAGATGCTATACAAGTCACAGGAAGAAGCTATGTTAATTAATCAACATTTATTGAGCACCTGCTATGTGCTTGGTGAGTACAGTAGTGGAATAAATTCAGGATATTGTGGTTGTTCCCAGAAAGTGAATTTGACCTAAACTTAGGAGATTTCCAGAGGAACTGATATTTGTGCTTTGTTTTAAAGGGTAGTTCTAGACAAAGAGGAAAGATAAAGCATTGTGGACAGAGGAAATATAAACAATTTTCTAGACTCTCCAAGACATCCAAAGTTCCTGAAACATGGAATGCAGGGAGCTGAAGAGGTAGGACTAGGATGAGGGTGAGAAGGTGGGAAACTTGGGAAAGCAGGCCGTGCTCAGATCACTAACGGCCTTCTGTGCCACGCCCGGAGTCCAGACTTACCCCAAAGAAGCTGGCCTTCTAAAGCTGAGCCCGTCTCATTCTTATAGATGCCATTGCTTGGTGTGACATTAAACCTTGGATGTAGTCTTAGTGTACCTAGCAACTGAACGTGTTCACCCACTGAAAACTCTCAGAACACAGTCCTTTTGCTTGTATGGGAGCCTTATTATTTAGGCATAATTGATTATATCATTGGTTGTTGGTGATCAACTTGAACTTCAACCCCTCTTGCCTCCCTGGAGGTTGGAGGTAAAGCCGAAAGTCCCAATCCTCTCATCGTGTCTGCATTTTTCTGGGTGACTAGTTACCATTCTCAAGCTAAGTAAGTCCACATCCACTAGGAGATGGCCAGGGAATGCAACCCTCCTCTGCTTTGAAGTCTGCCTCCTCTGTCTCTGTTCCCCATCACCTTTTGGTAGCTTCCTAACTCCCATCCTTCTGAATTGAGTGTATTTTTCCAGATTGCCAAGCAAATGATATAACCTAGTCCTTTACTGGAATCCGTAGAGCCATTCTGGACCACTAACATTTGTATCTGATGGTGAGAATGTATACCTTCTAGTCTTCTTACATTTTCATGACATACAGAATACGTATTTATATTTTAATAAAAACCAGAACTCTCCCTCTTCTTATTTTTGAGGTATGCTGGCATTTTAATAGAGAGAAGTGATTTGACAGGATCTTCCGCTGGCAGTGAAGAAGTACAAAGCAACAGACATGCAAGCACTTAGTAATATAACTGAAGCCACCTACGTTCCCTTTCCACCTGTTTTCGGAGATGTAAGGCCAGTTGCAGAGAGTGCAGAGTTACTACCAGAAAACAGATCTTCTCTCCAGACTCATTTCCTCTGTAGTCCCACAAGACAGGACTATGAAATCTGAGGGAAAATAATGTCCTGCTGGTATTGAGATTCCTTGCATAGTTAAATGCACTGTACCATAGACGCTCCCACAACCTGGGTCGTTCTATTCTGAAGAATGTCTAATTATATATTTCCATGGTTACTTTGAGAGATATTATAAAAACGAGTCCCCCAACCCCCTAAAACATCAAAAGGTCTTTAGGAAGCATGTTGAAGGGAGGGCAAAACAAAACCATACAATTACCATATTCAAGCAAATAATCAGAGGCAAAATTGGCGACTGAGGCATATTATCTCTCACTAATTATCATTTTAAGTGATGAAAAACTCAAAATGAATGGTCCTTTCTCCACCCCTGTGCTGCACAGAGCTCTCCTTTTCCCAGCTCCAGGAACTAAGGGCCTAATTATTTGCACTTAATAATGGAGCCCCATCTCCTTGGCACAAATTCCATTCGCTGCTGTAAATGGGGGCCACACATCTCGCAGAAAGTGTAGTTGTTAAAAATAAAGCCCTTGTGCTCCCTGTCTCCCCTTCCCACTTCCCAGCATAAAGAATGATTGTAATTAAGAACAGCCCAATTAGCAGCCTTAGCTCAGATTCCTTCACTCCTCAAACCGGGCAGGCATTTACCACCTTTTTGGCTTGGGTGGGATGTCATTCTCAGAGAAGTCAAATTGAAACGTATGCTCCAAATCACGTTGGGCTGAACGACACTGTGCCGCATCCCCTGCCATGCATTTGTGAAGGGAGTTTAAATTCAAGGGATAAGAAGGCTTTTCCAAAAGATTTTGAGTTGTTATGTGGATGGAGATGAGAAATGGCTTGTTTTAAATACACCACTGATTCAGTACTTCACTTAGGACACGGTTTGGGTGTGTGACCCTACCCAAATCTCATGCTGAATTATGATCGTTGGTGTTGGAGGGGGGATCTGGTGGGAGGTGATTGGATCATGGGGGCAGATCTCTCCTTGCTGTTCTCGTGATAGTGAGTAACTTCTCATGAGATCTGGCTGTTTCAGAATGTGTAGCACCTCCCTCTTCATTGCTTTCTCCCACTCTACCATATGAAGAAGTGGTTCATTGGCTGGCCATGGTGGCTCACTCCTGTAATCCCAGCACTTTGGGAGGCCAAGGTGGGTGGATTATTTGAGGCCAGGAGTTCAAGACCAACCTGGACAACAGAGTGAAACATCATCTCTACTAAAAATACCAAAACCCCACAAAAAATCAGCAGGGCATCGTGGCACATGCCTATAATCCCAGCTACTCAAGAGGCTAAGGCACGAGGATCAGTTGAACCTGGGAGGTGGAGGTTGCAGTGAGCCAATATTATGTCATTGCACTCTAGCCTCCTTGAAAGAGTGGGCAGAGTGAGATTCTGCTAAAACAAAAACAAAAACAAAAACAAAAACAAAAACAAAACAAAAAAAACTCCCCTTCACCTTTGGCCACGATTGTAAGTTTTCTGAGGTCTCCTAGCCATTCTTCCTGTACAGCTTGCAGAACTGTGAGTCGATTAAACCTCTTTTCTTCATAAAATACCTAATCTCAGGTAGCTCTTTGTAGTAGTCTGAAAACAGATGAATACAGCTTATTAATTGAGCACAGGACTAGCACCTGTCATGATCTAAGCATCATGCTAGGAGGGAGCTTTCAAGTGATGCACCTGACAGACTGGCTGTGTTCAAGCTAATCCCAGCCAAGCAGAGCTAGGTGGATTCATAAGTGATTGGGGTGCAGAGAATAACTGCAGTAAGAGCTGGGTAGCTTCTGTAGTGGGGGCAGTAGTGGGTGTGAAGACAGATAAGGGTAACTTTTGAGAATACAGGAACTGCAAAGTAAACACTTTCCTAAGTCCACTCTGGACAATTAGGTCTGGCTTACAAAAGAGAAAATACTGAATTGCTACTGTTGGCTATTTGTAAGTGGAACCATGCAGCTGAGCACCATGCTAAGGTTTTCAAGGCATTTCATGCTCTGCCTCCAATCTTCTTTTCAGTCACATTTTCTGTGTAAGTCTGCATTCACACTCTGCCTTGGCTATGCCTGACATGCCATGTTTTCCTAATGTAACACACCTCATACCTGTGTTGCTCCTTCCTCTGACATCCCTTCTTCCTGTTCCGTATCTACAGAATTCTGAATCTGTTTGGGCAGCATGCTGTCATGGAAGGTAAACTGACTTTGGAGAACCACCCTCCACCCCCTTCATTATTGGCTCTGCTATGGGCAAGACGTTGATTCTCCGTGAACTCAGTTTTCTCACATATATGAAGGCAGGGAAAATGATTCCTACGTCAAAGAACTGTTGGGAGGATTAAGTGAGAAAATGTAGGAGACTCACAAGATAAGGCATGTGGTGGGTGCTTTATAGTTACTACTTTCCTGCCTGACTTTGTGAGATCAAAGTGCAGGGAATTCAATTAAACAAACAAACCAGTAAGAGCCCAAGTCCTACCAACAAGATTATAGACCACTTTCTGGTGGTCAAGCCCCAAGCTGGCAGCTATGGGAAGGCAGGAATGTGAGGCCTAGAGCTTTTATGAAGGTGCTGCTGGCCCAGGTGTGGAGAGAAGACCCATTGCATACAGGAAACAAGCCAGCTCGATATTGTGTTGTAGTGTCTACTTGTGAGCAGCCTGAGGGCTGGGGGTATCCATCTTTGAATGTTTAGAGACCAGCACGGTGCCTTTCATTGAACGAATGTATAAATAACTGAAATGAATGAGCAAATAAATGTACAATGTTTTAGTACCTTCCACTATTACACGTCCAAAGTATATGCTTAATAAATTAGTATTGACTATCTGAATCAATGAAGGAATAGTTTGCATTGCACATCATAGGCAATTTATGATTCAGAGGGATGTGCAGAAAATTTGGGAGGAGTTAAAAGTGGGTTTTATCTTGCTATTTTCCTAATTGCCTTTGTGGGGTCAAACTGCAGGAAATTAGATCTGTTCCCCATTCACTCTCTCTGTGACCCTCAGCAAGCCCAGTGTCTGTAGCTAACCCAAGGCTTGGAAGAGCATCGTTCGAAAATGAACAGCTCTCTCTCTTTATATATGGCTCAGAATTGATTTCTGGTGTGCCATAGTCCCCTCCTCTCTGTAATGTCAGACGCTCCATCTGCAGATTGGTTGCTTAGATAAAACCACATGGGGTCTTCATGGAGAAGTTCATGCTTGAGTGGAGCTTTAGATGATGAGTAGGAGTTAACCAGAAGTTAAGGGGGGAGAGGGGCCAGTGGTTTAGCAAACCTTGTTCACAGAGAGTAGGCAAAAGTGTCCCAGTAAAATTAAGACTGTGATCTTTTTTTTTTGAGACAGAGTCTCGCTGTGTCGCCAGGCAACAGGGTGGAGTACAGTGGCACGATCTCAGCTCACTGCAACCTCCACCTCCCAGGTTCAAACAATTCTCCTGCCTCAGCCTCCCAGGTAGCTGGGACTACAGGTGCGCACCACCGCACCCGGCTAAATTTTATATTTTTTAGTAGAGAAGGGGTTTTACCATGGTCTCAATCTCTTGACCTTGTGATCTGCCCGCCTCGGCCTCCCAAAGTGCTGGGATTACAGGCGTGAGCCACCGCGCCAGGCCGAAGACTGTGTTGAGGCTGAGAGGGTAAGTGGAAGGCACAAGAAGAGTTAGGGAAAAGGGCAGACATGTAGGTGAAACTGGAATATGAGGGGTTTTGCAAGACACTCTAAGAGGTCTTGGTTCAGATCAGACAAGATAAAATTGTTTAATGAGTCTCTCTCGCATGCCAGGGAGTGTCCTCCTTACCGGGTAATGACGGATGACGAAGATGTGGTCTCTGTGCTTGTACTCATGGTTCCACTGGGGACAAGCAGAAAAGGAACAGAAAATTTCAATGTAACATGATGGTGAACGCTGTAAGGGAGGTAAGGACAGGTGAGGGGAGAGCACCATAGAGGTCTCACCACCATGCTGTGACAGAGCTACGGCTACCATCACCATTTTACAGATGCGCGAACAGAGCGTGCTTAATTCTCAAGCTTGAGCTCAGTCCACTGCACAAGGGATGGGAGAAAAAATGCCTGCCACTGTGGCTGTATTCCAAGCTGTGCTTTTGGTGTGAAATCTCTCTTATTGGCTTCAAGGCCACAGAGAGGCAAACTCACCTCTGAGGTCATACTAGCTGCCAGGGGACGGGGAAGAAAGTGGGTGTCCCAGCTCTGCATGTCCTGCAGTGCCCAGGCCTTGGTGCCTTTTCTACCTTCTGTCTCCCTTTGCCCCCTGACATGCCGCCAGGCAGTTGCTTAGCAACCTCTCCAGCAAGTCTATGCATCCTGGCATAAATTGCTGTTACGCACAGGGAGAGATTTCTCCCTCTTCTCTCTCCTGCGTTTTAAGCAAAGAGACATCCTAAAAGAGGGCATTTTTTTCTATTCTATTTTTTTTTTTTTTTTTGACAGACAACTTCTGTGTAAATGTTGAAATCTATGTTGCCTGTCAGGAGCAGTCAATCTGAAAACTTTGCTGAAAAGAATCTATATTTAGTAACGGGTGACAAAGAGAGGAAGACATTGAGATGTCAATTATTCTAGTGAGTTAATACAAAAGCTGGGTATTAAATCAAGAGGTTTAAGGAAATGAGAAGGAAAAAGGAGACGAGCTCCATACAGATCTTGTAACTGAAGCAGTGCAGGGCTCTGTTTTGTTTAACTCCATCTGTTGCTGAGGACATCCATGGTGTCAACCTAACCCTGAGAGTGTCTGTGAGAGCATTCATGCTGCCACACGGAGGCTCACTCTGGATCCCTGCAGGAAACGATGCTGGCTTTATAAGCAACCAGGCCAGATTTGAGCCCCAGCTCTGTTGATTTTCATGCCTGGACTCTGTATAGCTTGTCCTTTGTTAAAATATGGAAGATTTCTGAATGAGTTTGTACAAAGCTCATTCTTCCAGGCCCGTCCATAATCTCCTGCATCTACTCTCTGCCTCACCTCCCTCTTTTCACTCCATAGCCTGGGCCTCCAGACCCCTATACCAGTGTTCTGCTGCATGGGCAGTGCCAGGGCTGTCTTGCTTGTGAAATTTGTCCAGTGCCACCTCTATCACCCTAGAGCCATTGCTTGCAACTTGGGGCAATTTTGTGTCCAGCGGACATTTGGCAACATTTGGGCTATCTTTGGTTGTCACTTCTGAGGGGCAGGGTTATTACTGGAATTCAATGTTTCAAGGCCAGGGATGCTGCTAAACATCCTACTATGCACAGCGCTCCTCCCTACAACAAAGAATGCACCAACTCCACATGACAGTAGTACCAAAGGTGAGAACCCCATTCTGCAGTGATCCTCTGAGGGAGAGAACCTGGCTGAGTCACGTTTGCATCTTCTGATCTTACATAGTACGTGGCATGTCCTAGGCTGCCCAGTAAATCAATCTTTAACGAGTAATTGGCTAAACAAGAAAATGAATTCACCTAATGATTGATCCAATACCTTCCAGTTCCGAGATATGAAAGCTGAACAGTTCTAATAGCGTGATTGGTATACCATTTCATGCCAGATTTATTCCAGATATGAACTAGCATTCAAAAGTACTTGTGATGTGACTATGTGGAATAAATTTATTATTGAGCAAGAAATGGTTGGGGATTAAATGTCTTAGCTAGCTTCTTAGGAGTGGTTCTGCAGTTGGTCTACAGTTTGCTGATGCCAATGGCATTTTGTCTGTTTCTCTTAGGTAGGCTTTCTAGTTCCTAGTGTCTTCCTTTTTCAACCTCAGCTCACTCTGATCTTGAATGATCTCCAGACAGTCGGCTTTTTATCCCATGCCTTCAAGATATGACACAACAGGCCTGTGAGAGTCAACATTTCCACATTTCCTGAGTAGTGAGTTGAATTATGTCCCTCAAAAAATATGTCCAAGTCCTAATTCCACTTGACCCAGGAATCTTGTTACTGGGTATATACTCGAATGATTATAAATGGTTCTGTTATAAAGACACATGCACATGTATGTTCATTGTGACACTGTTTACAATAGCAAAGACCTGGAACCATCTCAAATGCCCATCAATGATAGACTGGACAAAGAAAATGTGGCATATATACACCATGGAATACTATGCAGCCATACAAAAGGATGAGTTCATGTTCTTTTAGGGACATGGATGAATATAGAAATCATCATTCTCAGCAAACTGACACAAGAACAGAAAATCAAACACCACATGTTCTCACTCATAGGCGGGTGTTGAACAGTGAGAACACATGGACACAGGGAAGGAAGTATCACACACTGGCGTCTGTTTGGGAGGGGATGGGAAGGGACAGCAGTGAGTTGGGGAGGTTGGGGAGGGATAACATGGAGAGAAATGCCAGATATAGGTGACGGGAGGTGAAGGTAGCAAACCACCTTGCCATGTATGTACCTATGCAACAATCCTGCATGATCTGCACATGTACCCCAGAACCTAAAGTACAATGTAAAAAAATGTATCCAAGTCCTAACTCCCAGTTGCTGTGGCTGTGACTTTATTTGGAGAAAGGGTCTTGGCAGATGTGATGAAGTTAAGGCTATCAAAAGATGAGATCATCCTGGATGTATGGTAGGCCTGAATCCAATGATGTGTGTTCTTGTCAGAGAAAGGAAAAGACATACTGGGACCCGGGGCACAGAGGGGAGAAGGCAATATGAAGAAAGAGGCAGAGACTGGAGTGATGTGTCTACAAGCTGGGATTGCTAGGAACTACAAAATCCTAGGGGAGAGGTATGGGCAGATTCTCCCTTGGAAGGTTAATTTCACATTTCAATTTGACTGGGCCATTGGGTGCCTAGATGTCTGGTTACACATTATTTCTGGGTGCACCTCTGGGGGTGTTTGGAAGACATTAGCATTTGAATCAGTGGACTCAGCCAAGTAACTGGCCTTCCCCAGTGTGGGTGAGCACCATCCAATCCACTGGGGGCCTAAATAGAACAAAAGGAGGAAGAATGGAGAATGGAGAATACAGATTTTTTTTTTTTTTTTTTTTTTTTTTTTTTTTTTTTTTTTTTTTTTTTTNTTTGCCTGACTGCTTGAGCTGGGGCATAGGTCCCCTCCTTCCCTGAACTGGACTTGCCCCATCAGCTTCTCTGGTTCTCAGGCCTTCAGACTTAGGCTGGTTGGTACTACACCACTGGCTTTCCTGGGTGTTGACCTTGTAGACAGTAGACTGTGAGATTTCTCAGACTTCATAATCATGTGAGCCGAGTCCTCATAGTAAATCTCTTTGTATCTCCATCTCTCTGTATATCTATATGTGTATATATTTGGTTCTGTTTCTCTGGAGAATCCTGACTAATATACTCCCTGGGAGCCTTCAGGAACGAACCCTGGTAACAACATATTTCAAACTTCTGGCCTCCAAAACCACGAGAGGTCATGTTTCTGTTGTTTAAACCACTCAGCTTGTGGTCATTTGTCACCACAGCCTCCAGACACTAATGCACTAATGCATCATGTAAGCCCCCTGCTGCTTCTGGTTCCATTACCACAGCTCAAGGCAGCGTCGTCCTGCCATTTGCCCAAGTCCCAATCATGACCTGACTCTGCCCCTGCTGAACCTGTGGACTCCGGCCGGCTGATGAGTTCTGCAAACTCTATCCACTCTATAGCCCTTCACTCTTCTGTCCACTGTATGCTCAGCCACCACTGCCCAGTTTGAGGCCTCAGTAACTTCCACTCAGCACACTGCACCAGCGTTCTTCTATCCTGTGTCTCCATGCCTAGCCAGGCCACCCTCCAACTGCCTCTGAATTGAAAAGCTTCCAGATCCTTAAAACCCTCCATCCAGTCCTCCTTATCATCCTGAATCATTCAAATTCTTTAGTAGACATGTCTTCCTTGATCTTTTAAAATGAATTTTTATTTTCTATTTTAAAAAATTATTTCAAAAACCATTTATTTAGCCCCTAGAATGCACCAGTCCTTGTGTTTGGCCCTGAGTATACACGGCTCTGGTTTTGTTCATTCAGATATGGTTCTTGTCCTGGGAGCTTATGCTTGAGTCGAAGAGAGACACAAATAATGATTTCGTTCCAGTAGAGATAAGTGAAGAATGAGAAGTTATTTGTGTTCTGAAAGCACGGATGGGGAATGGGATTACTAAATTGCTAACCTAGATTAGGGACAGAGAAATCTTCCCCTGAGGAAGTAATGCCTTTGCCGACAGCTGGGGTATGAGCTGACAGGAGAGGCAGGGAGAAGGGAGGGTTCTGGGCCAGGCCCAGTGTGACAAGGGACGCAGTGTGGCTCATCTGAAAACCCATGTGGCAGTGAACGGGGCCATAGTGAGCCATTAGGGCAGATACGATGTGAAGCAAGGTGGAAGAACAGGGAAGGGCTGATCGTACAAAGCCTGGATTTTATTCTAAACAAAAGAAGTACATAGGGAGTGAATTGATAAGATTTGTCTTTAAAATATCACCTAGGCTGCTCTGTGGATGTGGACTGGAAAAAGGCAAATGTTGGCCTTGGGAAACCCCTTTAGGGTGAAGGTTGGCTTTGGAGAAACCCCATTAGGGGGATGGTTGCCCTTGGGACACCCTTTCAGGAGGCTCTGGAAGTCCTGAGAGATAAGGGTGGTTCACTCCCGAGTGAAGGTCTGGAAGTGGATGGAGGGTACCGGGGACCGGTGGTGAGTGAGGGGCTATAGAAAGAAAGATGTCAAGGGAGATTTCCCAGGTTTTTGACCAAGAAACAGGATGCTTGGTCCCATTTATGGCTCTGGAGAAGACAGGAGGCTAGATGGCTGCAGGGCAGAGGAGTCACTGAGGTGTGGTGGGAGCCTTCCTCTCTGTCTGGCTTTTCCTGCCAGCTTCTCTCGTCTTGTCCAGTTCTTGGAACACCTTGCAGCCCTGCAAACCCCAGGCTGTCTTGACTGTGGCTTGTCCCACCCGCGGCCCCTTCTTCTTTCAACACTTCATGTGTTTCTCCTTCTCTCCTCTGGGAAGCTCGCCTGACTACTCGCTCCTTTTTCTGCCTAGAACCCCTAGAACCCACTTCCTTCCCAGCAAATGCTCCTTCAGAAAAGCTTCCCTGACCTCCCTCTCTATCCTCAGTCAGGAAGTATGTTTTTCTTACAAAGTCAGTTCTCAAAGGTAAGTGCATTCAATGCAAGTAAACAGACATAGCGAGATGAGAAGGTTGTCCAGCTTCGTACACTGAACATCTCACATTCAACTAGGACTCAGTTACATGTAAACATGCAATGATGATACAGTTCTGCCTACCCATATAGGGTTGTCATGAGCATCCAGCAAAATAAGGGATGTGAAAACGTTTTATAAACTCAAGGAACTAATGATAAGTTAAGTATTGCATGAAGCAAAATAGAATCCTAATAGATTTCACTCGATTATAGTTGGGAATTTGCATTTATTTATGAAAGTTAGAAAGAGACTTCCCTTTATTACCTAAATATATTCTCTAAAGACATCCTTTAAATCATGAAAGCCAGAAACAGCCACACAATGAGACTCTAGTGGAGGTATTTTTAAGAACAAAGTTTCCCAAACACCAGACTGTGAACCAAGACCAGCATGTATATTACCTGTCCATAGCAAAACTGTCAGTGTAACATTGCCTACTTACCCACTTTGGGAAAAGCAATTTTTTCCCATTGATGTTGGGTTTTGTTTTTGTTTTGTTTTACATGATCCGTAGTAGCGAAGTTTGTCTTCTTACTCTGATCATTCAATTATTATTTTAAAAGTCTGTAATATAAAGAAGTTTTATCCACTGTTTTTGGATGCTCTTCATTTTTTAGATTTTTTTTTTAAACTATTGAATGTTTTGAAAGTGCTAAAGAAATCTCAAGGGAAATAAATTGGGCTGGAAACGTGGGTCTATTCTTCTGGAAGCCTGTGGGGCTGGGAGAAGAGGGGGGACACTGATTTATTAGGTTTTAGCTGGAGTGAATCTTACAAGTTATCTAATTCCATATCCTTCTAAGAGATGATTTCATGCCCTCAATAACATCTCTAACAATTGTGCTCCACTTTCAGTGACCAAATACTAACTTCTGAGGGGCCGTGCCATCTTTGAACAGCCATGACTCTTAGAATGATCTTCCTTAAATAGAGCCTGAATCCATCTTCACCTCATTCCACGTATTGATCCCATTACTCCTATGGAATCCCAGAGAACGTGTCAAATTTCTTCTTTATGGATATCATTCAAATACTAGAATTCAGTTACCTTGCTTCTTTTTCTGTTCCCTAAGGCGATCAGCTTGGATTCCCAGGAAATACATTTGAATGAACCTGAGTTGATACCTTCTCCTTTTAAGTTTTTTTTCTCTTTAGCCTGTTTCCTACTTCAGGGTCCCGGTGGCCCTGCAGGGATCCCTGTGACAATGCACCAACTCCCTATGTTACAAACCCTTGGTTAGAACTTTGCTCTGTCCGGCACCTCTTCTTTCTGCCTGGCCTGCCTCTCTGTCCATTCATGTTGGTCTGAGGTTCCGGTGCATTATCTTTTTCTTTGATGGGGTCAAAGCCCTGATCCTGACTTCATGTAGGTTCCCAATGTTCTCTGGGATGGAGATCTGTGTGTGTGTGGAAGATTTATCAAGGAAGTGCCTTCGGGAAACACACACAGAAGCAGAGTAAGCAGCATCTGTGCAGCTTCAGGAGAGCCCTGGGCTGAGCCAATGCCCAAGGGAGCCCTGGAGTGTAACTACCCTCGGAGTCTGTCCTGCCTTGAGGCAAGGGAGCTTTCACACCCTCGCACCCCTCAGTGTGTGATGCACTGCTCCAGGGCCCTAAATCATTGGCTCTCAGTTTTCCTGTGTGAAGTGGCTCCAGTAGCACATGGATTGTATTTTGAATAAAGTTCCAGGTGTGACCCCTTTGGAGAGGAGCATGCAGAAGCTGAGAACAGGGCCAGAGGGGCTGGGCTAAGTGCAATGGGCCTCTGCTATGGCTCCCTACTGTGCAATGCACCCAGATCTCCTACTCGGTAGCCTTGTTCCATCCCACCCAACTCACTATCAAGCTAAGAAGTCCAGTCCGCGTGTGTCTCCCTGACGCCCTCACATCCAGGTGAGCAGCGTGTGCCTGTGTTCTGAGCATGATCCAGCTTGCTGACAGCTTCCTCTAAATGTAGACCTTTTTCTTAACTTTTATTTTATGTCCAGGGGTAGAAGTGATGTTTCTTACATAGGTGAACTTGTGTCATGGAGTTTGTTGTTCTGGTTATTTCATCACCTGGGTGTTAAGCTTAGTACCCATTAGCTATTTTTTCCTAGTACCCATTAGCTATTTTCTCTCCTCCCCAGTTCCAGCCTCTGAAAGGCCCCAGCGCGTGTTGTTCCCCTCTCTGTGCCATTGTGTTTTCAGCATTTAGCTCACACTTAAAAGTAAGAGCATGTGATATCTGGTTTTCTGTTTCTGCATTAGTTTGCTAAGGATAATGGTCTCCTGTTCTGTCCACGCCCCTGCAAAAGCCTGAACTGGATTCTAGGTACATGTTGACCAGGTGAATGCAGATCAGCGTAACCACACTCCTTGTTCTCAACTCATCAGTGCATCAAAAACAGAATCCTGGGGATTTTTGGAAAGGGATGTTTTGTTTGCCTCCAATTCATCCCATTAGTGAGAGAAGGACCCGTCACCCTAAATAATGCATGAGAGCCAAACACACAATGCCTGACACTGGGCAGATGAGACTGACAGCGGTTTATGACTCACATACACTCAGAACCCAGGGTGGAGGGCACCACATGCTATGCTGGGGCACGTGGGGGAATAAATGGGCCAGCAGAAGCTGTGAGAGGCGGGCTTCGTAGTAACAAGAGGATGGGGCCACCCTTGGTTCACATGGGAGGATGTATGTGATGGGTTGTTTGAACGATTCCATGGTTGGCAGGAAGAAGAAACCTGTGAGGTTGAGGAGTGGGTGCAGTGTGTCATGTCTGCTGGATGAAGGAAACTAGCTAAGTGGGGAACCTTTAATCTTGAGTGACGTCCATATCTGGGAAGAGCAGGGAAACTCATAGTGAGGTCTTTGGGGTCCTATGAACCTCAAAGATGTCAAGGCAGCCCCAGTACATGAAATGTTAGTTTTTACGACAGAGGGGAGCAGCCTCATTTTGAGCTTGGTGCTGATTAAAACATCTGAATATTTTCTCATATATGCTATGGGGCTAAACTATGTCCCCATGCATCCCCCTGTCCCTCATGCCTGGTCATGTGTTCAGGCAGCAATCTCTGCAGTTGTCCACTCATTGCAGGCGCTCAGTAACATCCTGCAGGGAGTCTGAGTGAATGAATGACTTGAGGCCTGTGGCTGTGGGAAGGGGGTGGATGAAGAGAACAGAGAAGAGGAAGTGGCTTGCATCCAGACAAATTTCTCACTGCGATGAGCAGCAACACTAGCTGCTTCAGTCCTCTCTTACTATCACGGTTATTCAGGGAGGTCTGTGTTGGCCTTTTTCAGGGGCCCAGGAAGAGAACAAGGGCTCATATACACCAAGGTCCGGGAACCGCTGCTCAGTCATTTGGCCACAAAGGTCCATTTATATCAATAAAACAGTCCTGTAAGCATAATGCAAATTTCATTACTGGTACACTAGGCTGGCTGAAATGCTTGGGTGCATCCTTAAAGAGAACACAATTATTATGCCTGATTTGTGATTTTACAGCTGTGGAGGATGGGGCAGGGAGTCAGAGTGGTTTTTTCCAACATTAGCAAGATTGGAGAAAACAAAACAAAACAAAACCCAGCAACTTACAAAACACATCATCGTCTTGTGTTTTCTTATAATGCAAAATGTAATATGTAAAGAAAGTCTTGATCTGCAGAAGACATGAAACCAAAGTGAGATAAATCAGGCTCCATGCCAGGAGTGCTCCTCTCCAACATGGTTAACGAGCTTGGTCCTGCACACGTCTCAGGAAACACTGAATTGCTGACACAAAGGGAAAATACAGTTGCAAACAGTTGACTTCATTTGTTTTTCTCCTAACACTATTCTCTAAGGTTTATTTGTTTGTTTTTAATTCCAAATATTCCCTTGAAATCCCCTGAGGGAAATGTTGCATGATGTGCGATTACCCAGATTTTTAGAAGCCAGAGAACCTGATTTTGTATTGTTCAGGGAAGGACTTGACCTAAATAATTTTTTTTTGATCTATCTTTGTGAGTGGTCAGCTTTCCTTTTGGTGTCGCAGCCAAAATACAGGGACCCTTGAGTAGTGGAAAGAATAGAATTTTTGTCAGATTGTTTGGGTGGGGTCATGGCTCCTGCTAAGCTCCTGCTAAGCTCCGTGGCATCTGACAAGTTAGCTGACTTCTGTGATCCTTAGTGTTCCTTATTTTCAAGTGTAGATAATGAGAAGAGCCTTGCCATTTGGATGGAGCATGAACAATACATCAGAAAATGGATGTGAGTGTGCAGATGGCAAAACCCTATGTAAAACCACATATTACTATTATTCCTGGGCTTTGAATTCCTTGTTTGTCAAATGACATGTTGGACTAATTTCTAAGGTTGTATTCTGTGTTTGTTTGTTTTCATGTTTTTGATAAAGACATATCTGAGACTGGGTGATTTATAAAGAAAATGAACTCACAGTTCCACAGAGCTGGGGAGGCCTCACAATCATGGTAGAAGGCAAATGGCATGTCTTAACATGGTGGCAGGCAAGAGAGAATGAGGATCAAGTAAAAAGGGTTTTCCCTTATAAAATCACCAGATCTCACGAGACTTCAATCACCACTAAGAGAACAGCATGGGGGAAATCACCCTTATGATTTAATTATCTCCCTCTAGGTCCCTCCCACATGCATGGGAATTATGGGAGCTATGACTCAAGATGAGTTTTGGATGGGGACACAGCCAAACTGAATCACGTTCAATTCTTATGTTGCTAATGTAAGGAGGGACACACTTCTTGTTTCATAACGTGTGCATGTGATAGCATCTGTAACTTTCTATACATTACACTGAGAAGAATGACCAGACAAAGAGGAAAAGTGTCTGCCCTCAAAGTTGGTCACAACATAAAGAGAAAGAGGGTCGTATAAATACATTGACCATAGTAGGAAACGTGGTCTAAGAGCTGGAGGTGGGAGCTGTGTACATGGGAACATGTAAAGAGAAACATGTGTGCACAGCTGCCTTGTCTTAGTTCACACTGGAGCCAACACTAGAACTTTTGCCCTTGGTGTGTCAGAATGGTACATCGGGGGGACTTGCAGGTCCTGTTTTTAAATCCTTGCTTGGTGGCATTGTAAGATGCAGAAGTTATGCAGTAGGAAGGAAAGATGTGGACCTTTTTTCCCTCATCCTGGCTGTAGCCCTCTAGGTCCATGCTGGCTCAGCCTCACAGGTGTACACGAGGATTTCTTGTCTTATTCAAAGTGAAATAATCAGTGAGTATTTCAGAGTTGGGCAGATGGATTCTTGGAGAACATCTAGTCCACAGTGGGAGGGAGATGCTCTGGGGATGAGAGCTATCTTACGATTATACACCTGCCTTTTCCAAATCTTTTTCCTCCTCTCTGTCATTTAGGTCTAGTTTACGTCTTAGCAGCACCCTAGAATCACAGGAGTGATAATACAAATCCCAAGCAGAACACCTAACCAGTTAAGTTGGAATTTTTGAGGGTGGGACTAAGCTAGCAGTATTCTTAAAGCTCCAGGGGATTCCATCACGCAGCCAGGGTTGAGGATTCCAGGCTTCCCACTTCTCGTCTGCTCCCACTTCCACATGTTGCTCAGCCAGGGGCACCCCATCTCCATCCTAGAGACAAGTACCATGTCCTATGCTGAGTCAGTGCTGACCAAGGCAGGCTTACCTTCAGGGCTTGTATCCGGGATGGGTCTCATTGCCTTGACCCAGCACCTGGGGCCACCCAAGCCCACTGCATTGATTTTCCTTCCCACACCTGTCTCTTTCCTGGTTTCACTCCAGTCCAAATGGCCTTCCTCTTGTGTGCCAAACTCATCAATCCCATTCTCACTTCAGAACTCTGTTCACTCCACTCCCTTTCAACTGGAAATTTCTTCCCTTTTGAATGGTGGCTTCTTTTCACAGTTGAGGGCTCCGCTCAGTCACTGCTTCAACTTCCTCCACTCTCCTCTCCTCTCCCCACCAGGTATTATTAATTAGAATTGCCTGAGTTCTTCCTTCCCATAGCACTGATTACTAGGTGATATAGTTTGGATTTGTGTCCCTGCCCAAATCTCACATCACATTGTAATCTCCAGTGTTGGAGGTGGTTCCTGGTTGGAGGTGATTGGATCATGGAGGGTTGTTCATGAACTGTTTAACATCATTCCTTCTGTGCTGTTCTCGCCATTGTGAGTTCTCATGAGATCTGGTTGTTTAAGAGTGCATACCACCCATGCCTCTCTCTCTCTTCCTCCTGTTTTGGCCATGTGAAGTGCTGGCTTCCCATTTGCCTTCTGCCATGACTGTAAGTTTCCTGAGGCTTCCCTAGAAGCTGAGCAGATGCTACTATGCTTCCTGTACAGCTTGTGGAGCCATGAGCCAATTAAACCTCTTTTCTTTATAAATTACCCAGTCTCAGGCGTTTCTTTATAGCAATGGGAGAACAGACTAATACACTCCATGAAATGATTTGCTTACTTGCTGATAGCCCCTCTCATTCCACAAGAATATGTGTTCTGGAAAGCAAGAGTCTTGCTCTCCAGGTCCTGGGTTAGCATCAGGTAAGGGTAGTGCCACTCGCAGCTCTTCATAAATATTTACAGACTGACTGATTCTTGTTTCTGCTAGTAACCCAGGCTGTTCCCCTTGCAGAGGTGTTTCACCTCTTTCCCTCTTTATCCATTTCTGTCTCTGCCATCTTTCTCCTCCCTCCATAGTTTCACATGCACAGTAGGTGGAAATCCCCTGGGCTGGTGGGATCTTCAACATTATCAAGCACCAAGGTACAGTCCCAGCAGGTGTTAAGCATATGAAACCTTCCACTCATCGGAGCAACACATCCATTGATATACTCTTTTCCTCCTGCTGTATTATCGTCAAATGTGAGGACAAAATTCTGGACCAAAATGTTTCAGTCATAAGTTGTATGCTCAGCTACATTTCCTTCCTTGAGGGGGTTTATTAATTTAAAATGGAAACTCTCCTCATGTGAAAAGTATTAAAGTGTACTTCCAAAGCCTGTTGGACTCAGCATGTAGGTCAGTCAGAAGCAAGTCCCAGCTTTCCACTGGCTTGGCCAGTTCTGGGGCCTTTCCCTTAGGCTCATGAATGAGGTGCTCTCCAGGGCCCCAGGACTGACTTCAAACTTGAGCCATATTGGTCACAAATTAGATAGGCATAAAAATAAAAGGGACTAAAAGATCTTTTCAAGCCATAAATCTGGACAGGGCTGTAGGGAACCAGGGCAGAGCCACCTCAGCCCTTGACCAGGGCACAGTAAATGGTATAAATATACACAGAATCAATAACATCCACGTTCCCTGGACACACTCCACTTTGCGAAAGCAGCCCAAGCTCTAAACATTTCTTCTGTTTAGTTACTTGTATTACTCTCCCTCACATCTATTCTCTCACATGACCATCAAAAAGTTTGGGAGCAAACTGGGTCTGAAATTGTGTTAGTCCATTCTCACGCTGCTAACAGAGACACACCTGAGACAGGGTAATTTATAAGAAAAGAGGTTTAGTAGACTCACAGTTCTGCAGGACTGGGGAGGCCACAGGAAACTTATAATCATGGCAGAAGGGTAACCAAACACATCCTCCTTCACATGACATCAGGAAAGAGAGATGCCCAGCAAAAGGGGAAAAGCCCTTTATAAAGGCATCAGATCTCATGAGAACTCATTCACAATTACAAGAACAGCTTGAGGGTAACCCATGATTCAATTACCTCCCACTGGCTCCGTCTCACGACGCATGGGGATTATAGGAACTACAGTTTGAGATGAGATTCAGTGGGGCTTGGGAACAGCCAAACCATATCAGATATCATAAGGGTTTTTGCCTTGGAGTAAGAAAACCACCAAGGCTGGGCACGGTGACTCACACCTGTAATCCCAGCACTTTGGGAGGCCGAGGTGCACTGATCATGAGGTCAGAAGTTCAAGACAAGCCTGACCAACAGAGTGAAACCCTGTCTCTAGTAAAAAAAATACAAAAATTAGCTGGGCCTGTTGGTACCTGCCTGTAGTCCGAGCTACTGGGGAGGTTGAGGCAGGAGAATCACTTGAATTTGAGAGGTGAAGTTTGCAGTGAGCCAAGATCATGACACTGCACTCCAGTTTTGCAACACAGTGAGACTTCATCTCAAAAAACAAACAGAAAAAGGAAAACCACTGAGACTCAGTTTCCAAGGTCACCTGGGGGTTGGTGTGTCAGCTGTGGCTCAGCTCCACACCCTTGCAGGGCCGGTGCCCAGGTGCATCTGAGTGTGTATCAGGACCTTGGGGAAAGACGAGGAAAGCAAAGGAAAGTGGTAAAGAGAAAAGGATGCAGAGTCACAATTGTAAGGTTCAGCTCCTAATCCTGGGGCTCACCCGAGGGGTGGCCCTGAGCAAACCCCTCCCCTTTTCTCATTAACATCTCATTGGTCTGTAAAATGAGAGGTCAGAAATGTGGGCATCTAAGATTCTGCCCTGTTTTCTTATTTTTTTGTCTCTCTGACACTTTTACCATTCTCCAAAACCATTGTGAGGTTTATGGTCAGTGTTGGTTTTTAGGGGTAACAAAGTATTTAATATAAATGTGAATGCCCAAATTATAACGAGTTATTGATAAGATTTTTGCTGGGTAAGGGTCTACTCTTTGCTGGGGCTCATGCATAAAGAAATGCAAGAAAGGATGAAGAAAGTGAAATAAGTATCCCTGGGTACCACTCCTGGCTCTCCCTGCCAGCTGATCAGCTTTCACAGCTTCAGTTTCCTCATCTGTGGGTTGTGCATGTTAGTAATACCTGCCATCCACGGCTGTAAGAAGATTAAGTAAAATGATGACTATGAAGGTGTTGGACGCAACACATTGATATCACAAATGAGAATAAGATGGAGAGAAGTGGCAGGGCGTATAACGTCTGGGAGTGGTTTTCCTGCTCCCTCTTCATTGTTGGGACCCCACTGGATGTGCTGCTCTTTGATTCTTTGCTTACTTTGTCCCAGGCACAATAGTAACCTCTCTGATTGGAGGATAGATAAGATTAAATTGGGCATGTTCAGCTCAGACCTTACCTTCCCCTGAGAGTCATTTGCTTGCAGAGAGCATGATGCCGAGGACTCTTCCAGTGCTCTGTCTCTGCATGCAGCAAAAAGGCTGCCCCAGGTCACCCTTGTCTGGGACCAGAGGACACGCAGGTCTCATTCTGCAGCTCATTTAACAGGTCTATTTGGCCTTTACTTTTAGATATTTCCATTAGCTTTGACTTATGTTTTAAAAAGCTGATATTTTGACCTCCATCTTTTTTGCTATTAATCTGATTTATTTTTCTTGAAAACCTGGGTAGAAAGGGGAGTTCAATGTTGCCCCTCACTTCTCCCTTTGGGTCCCCTCAACGTCTGGTCCCACCCGACTAGGCCTGGACTTGTTCCTCAACATCTGACTTTGACAAAGACTTTCCATCTCCTTCCCAGTGATCTTTGGGGGGAATAAATGACAGAACCTCATCAGTCACTTACTCTGGTGTTTCATTACCCTCACTGAAACGTTCTCCTTCTGGAGCTAACCTACATTCCATGTGTCACCATTTATTAAGCCCATTCCCTCCAGGCTCATGGCGCTGGTCTAATTCAAGGAAAGATAAATACTTTTCTCACACTCACTCTCACCTTTTGTACAAAGTTACCTGTCTGCCTCTTACTGTTTGCTATTTAGGCAGATCTCCAGTAATGTGGCTTTTGTTGGGTTATGTTTCCTAGGCATAATTGAATCTCAAATTTAGACTGTCAGAATTTGAAAATATACAAACCTTCCTCTCCAGATGGTCTTGGTTTGCTGCTAGGTGCTAAGCACTTAAAGATGCCGTAGGTCTTTATCTATTCCTTTGCACAGCTGCCCAGGAGCATACACAAGCTGTCAAACTATTAGAGATACACATAGTTCAGATACTCCATTGCTTTCTCTTGCAGGTTGATATTGTTTTTGCCTGTGTCCCCATCCAAATCTCATCTTGTAGCTCCCATAATTCTCACACATTGTGGGAGACACCCAGTGCTAGATGATTGCACCATGGGGGCAGGTTTTTCCCATGCTGTTCTCCTGACAGTGAATGGGTCTCACAAGATCTGATGGTTTTAAAAATAGGAGTTTCTTTGCACAAGCTCTCTCTTTGCCTGCTGCCATCCATGTAAGATGTGACTTGCTTCCCCTTGCTCTCTGCCATGATTGTGAGGCCTCCCCAGCCATGTGGAGCTGTAAGTCTCGTTAAACCTCTTTCTTTCGTAAATTGCCCAGTCTTGGGTATGTCTTTATCAGTGGTGGTGTGAAAATGAACTCATAACGCGGATAAACCATGCCTTCCTAGATTGAACCACACCATCACTGTTTCACAGAATATTCCGGATCTGAAAGAGTCTGGAGAATTAGAATCTACATGTATGTTCTAGAGGTATTCCAGAAACCCTTGTTCACAATCCGGTAACCTCTTCTGAGATGTGGGCCTTGCATTTAATTCAAGATAATTTCAGCTCTTGATTTCATTGATCCCTTGTTTGACCAGAATTATTTGCTTTGGAAATGGATGATCCTCTTTTCTCTTATCATGGCTCACTGCATCAGTTAGGATACGCTGGTTTTGCTGCAGTAACAACAACCTCAGAATCTCAGCACATTTACATGGGTCAGCAAGGAGGACTCTGCTCACTGTAGCCATCCAGGGGTCGGGCTGATGGAGCAGCCACCATCTTAAATATTTTTGAGATGCTAATTGTAATGTCAGAGGGAAAAAGAGTGAGGTGATTTCATGCATGGGGCCTTAAGCCTTATGTCTGGAAGGGTACCTGTCACTTCTGCTCACATTTCGTGAGCAAAATGAGTCACATGGTCATATCTAACTTCATCAGAGGAAGAAATAGTCATCTCACCATGTAGCTGCAAAAAAAAGCACTCGAATTGTGTGGTAGACAACATTAGTGATTTTTACCTCACCAGCTCGCTTTCTCTTTCCAGAGAGAAAAAATAATTCTATAAATCATTCATTAAAATGAGGAAACTATCCAAGCATGTATTCTAATTTACTCCATTTAAAGAGGAGCAAACTTTGACCCAAAGAGGGAAAATGTTTTTTTTTCCAAGATCACACAATGAGTCAATTATTTCTAGAAACCAGGTCCCCTGACAGTTTTTTTTCCTCCTTTGGACCACAATACCATGTAGACATATTGCTTTGTTGATTTATCTGTGTATCCATTTGGGTTTCAGAATTGATAAGATTGTTAGTCATTTTAGCGTGAATGGCTTGGGGGTGGTGATAATGTGGTTGGCTATTAGCAAGGGAACTATTTAATTTAATAACCCCCTGGGCTTGTAAAATAAAAGGAGAATGGTTTTCTTTATGGGAACAGACATCTGCATGAAGCAGCAATGATGCCTGCATCCCCTGTCAAGATACCCAGCCTCAGAGCTCAACTCATGCGGTACACTGACCACCTACTAACAGTCCAGCACAATGCTGGGCACTTAAATTGAAAATGTCAGTGGACAGTTAAATTGGGAAAACATAGAAAAAGGCTTGACAGTTTTCTCAAGGCCATGTGCTGTGCCACTTGTTCTATTTTTATTAACTCATTTAACCCTCATGTTGAGTTGGCAGGTAGGGATTGACAGCCACACTTTATAGTTGAAAATAACATGTCCACAAAGTCTGAATAGCTGAGATGGTCAAATTAGTGAATAGAGAGAATGGCTTTTATCATTATAGCCATATTTATTCCTGGATCAAGAATCCCAGTTTGAAATCACTGTGGTCATTTATTTATTGTTTTGCTTAGTCTTCTGCAGTGGTGATGCATATGCCTTATGAGTGTAGTGACCTTGTTTATCTATCACTACCATATCCATAGCCTGCAATATAGTAGACATTGCATGAATGAGAAATTTGTATTACTCTAGGTCAGGGCTGCCTGGCTCCCAGGCAGGGATGTGAGTTAATCCTCTTGATTTAGTCATTTTACTTTGGAAGCTGAGTTTGACCCTCTTGCACTTCCTATATGCCCTGTCTATTTCTTTGGAGTGTTTTACATTTTGTGCACTAAGTATCTTATAATATTTTGATATCTCTCTCTTTTGTTCTTGCTTTCATTCTTGTCCTTTCTTGCTCTCTCTCTTTTTGTCTTCTCTTGTTCTTGTTTTTGGTCTTTTTCTGTTTTAATAATCATGATTTAGAAGTACCAGCTTCAAAACTCTCACATGTAAGGTGGCTTCTTGCTGGTGTTAATTCTGAAATGAGAACGCACACCTCAAACAGAGACCAGAACCCAGTCTTCAATGTAGTATCATAAAATCTCATTTTATATCTCTACTCATTAGTGCACTGAAATTTCCTTTAATTATTTCATTCATCCAATGTTAATTTTGTAATTTAACTCTGGAATGTAATAATTGGATTTAACCTATCTAAGGTTTACTGATGCATCTTATAATATACTTTTTGGTCTAGGTTGTACAGTGATTTGTCAATTTGCCAGCAATGCCATTAATTGGTGAATTTGCCAAGTACATATTGAGCGTCTGCTATGTGCCAGGCATTGTGCTGATTAAGGCAATATAATCAATGAGACGTGATGTCTTCTAGAAGAAAGCTCACAAATTAATGGGCAAGAAAAATAGATAAGCAGAAAACCACTATGATTGGTGTAATAAAGAAGAAGTGAGAGGCATGGCTCAGGGTCATGGGAACACAGAGGAAGATCCACAGTTCATCCTTGTTGACGGTAGTAGACAAACTCTACAAAGGCTCCTGATTTTTCCCTTCTGTGCTGATGTCCTTGAGTAATCACCTCCCCAGGAGAACCTGTGGCTTCCTTTTAACCATAGAAAACAGCAAAGATGTTCCATATTTATGTTGCCTAAGAGTATAATGTCCATTTGGCCAGCTGACTCTTCTTTGCTACCTTTATTGAAGTGAGTGACCCTTTTGTGAGCTGTCCCATGCAAAGGACCAGGTGGTAAGAAAGTGAGTGTGGCATCAGCCAACATTCAGGAAGGAAGTGAGGTCTCCAGTTTAACAGTCTGTAAGGGAATGGATTCTGCCAACAACCACATGAGCCTGAGAGCCTATCCTTTTCAGAGTAGCCTTTGAATGTGAACTCAGCCAAGACTGATGTCTTGATTGCAGCTTTCCGGAAAACCAAGCTAATCCATGCCCTGATTCCTGACCCATAGAAACTGTGAGATAATGAATATGTATTGGTTCAGACTGCTGAGTCTGGGGTAATATTGTTACGTAGCATAGATAACTAATACACTGCTTAAAGAGGAAGTGATGGCTAGACTGTGCCTTAAAGAATATGTTAGGATGGCATTAGGAGAAATATCTAGTGTAGATGACAGGGTGATGGATGCAGCAAACCACCATGGGTATACACATATAGTATGGAACGTGTATACTTATGTAACAAACCTGCATGTTCTGCACATGTGCCCCAGAACTTAAAGTATAATAATAACAATAATAATAATAATAGGTTAGGAGCTAGCTGGCACTCTAGGGAGGGATGGGAGCATGGAGGGGAAGGTGACCTAGCACAGCTTGAATGAAGGTTTTGGGTGAATAAAGGTCTGGGTTGTCAGGGGCCTTCTTAGACGGAGCTGTATGAAATTGCTGCTCTCAGCATGTTTAGATTTGCAAAAATGGCCATTTCATTAGGTTGGACCTATTATAAGCAGCCCAGTGCTGCCAGAGCTTAAATTTTGAGGTGAGGGAGGACCCATTAACACTCATTTTGATTCATCTAATGTATTTTTTGACTGAAAAATAAAGATTAAGATGGCTCATCTTCATGAAAACCTCTTCATTTCATTGAAATAATTTTAAACGTTAGAATTTCTGCAGGCATGTTTGAACTTCACAGACTCACATTCCACATGGTTACAGCGCAGGAGGGCCTCAACAATTATCCGAGCCCATTTCACACCGGAAATACATGCTTCGCCTTCAGCAGACAAGAATGCCATAGCTCAGAGAAGTTAATTACCTTCATTCCTATCACCCTATCTGGACACTTACCTACCGCCACACCCTGTGTGTTTTCCCCTTCTGAGGCTGTCACTTTCCCTTTGATGAGGCCAGTCCCTCACCTGTGTGTGTGAGACCCTGGCCATTTCTGCGCATCCTCACTCCATGTCCCTTCCTCCCTGGTCTCTTTGATCTTTTGCTCCCTCCTGACAATTTCCTTTTAGCTTGCAAAGATGACTAAGCATTCCCAGTTCCAAAATGAAATTCTCTCTTGCTCCTACATTTTCTGTGTTCTGCATTTAGTTTTTCTGTCTTCCTCATGTCCTTCTGCATGGAGGTTCTTGAATGAGTGGTGAGTTCTTGCTGGTTCTGTTTTCTCACCTCTCCTGTCCTTCTCAATGTACTGCGGTCTGACGGTCTGACTTCCCACACTCCCCGACCCCTGCACTTCACTGACAACGCTTTGGTCAAGTTGTGCCATCTTTGCTGCAGTGATGAGGTTAGCCACTCCCACTTCACTGTGTAACTGCTCTTGCCCTTGTCTTCCACTTCAGTGCTCTCCTTTGTTCACTTCCTTTCCCCTGATTGGCCCTTCTCTCTTTCCATTATCTGTCCCTCCTCTTCTCTCCATTCTGTCCCTTATCCCTTAATTAAACGTCTGTGTTCCTCAGAGTCCTTCCTTTCCACATGTGCACTGGGTTGATGCTCTTATCATCTCTCCTGAATTTAGCCTCCATTATAAGCACATGGCCATCTGATTGGAATCTCCAGCCCTGACCTCTGTTGATTCTGCACTTTAGCCACATTGCCTGACGCATCCCACATATGTCATTCTCTATTTGTAGAGAATTAGCTCCCCAAAAGCATCTGGATTCTGGGGCTCCCTGGCTTTTGATTCCTGACATTGCCCAGTCTGCCTTCTCTCTTCCTCCTTCCTTCCCTTGCTCCTTTCTACCCATTCTTCAAGACTCAGCTGAAGTTCTGGCTCCTGCTAAAAGGCATCATGAGCCTCTGGCAGGGGCTGGCTAACCTTCCTCTTCTCACATGTGTTCCTACTCAGGTGACATTGCCTCTTTGTGGCTGCTTCTTCTTGTTTCTTTTTAAGCTTCTTGAAGACACAGTCTTTCTTCTCTTTCACCTTTTTATACTCAGAGACTATCACTGTGATTGCTATTCATCTGTCCGTCCATCCATCCATCCGTCCATCCATCCGTCTAGTCATCCATCCATCCAAACAATTCATCTATCCATTCAAAAAAATTGATATGGCATTTACTGTTTGCTAGATAACATTGTAGGCACTTAGGATCCATGGTGAACAAGGGGCCCTGCTCTCATATAATTCAGTGGTTGGAAGATAAAACATAAAAGCAGCAACATCCTGGGAGTTGTGTGGTAAGAGGTGTCATGGGTCTTCGAAGAAATGTCACTGATTCAGACTAACAGTCAGGGAATATTTCCAAAGCTGAGACCTGATGGAGGAAGAGGAGCTGGCTCAGTGAAACATTAGGGTAGTGCTGAGGTAGTTCCTTCTGCCCCAGGTAGAAGGAACAACCATGCAAAGCACAGAGGCGAAATGAAGTGTGACTTCCTGAACAAAATGAAAGTAATTCTGAGGCTTGATCTGACAGTCAAAGTAGGATCTGCAAAGAGACGAAGCAGGAGAGGATTTTACAGCTCTGATGGCAGCATGAGGAACAGATGGAGAGTGTCAGAATTCACCTAGAGAGCCGTCTAGGATGCTTTTGCATCAACTCAAGAGAGAGATGACGGTGCAAAATTGTTTCTAATTAAAATTTATTAATTGAACAAAAGTATTTGTCAAAGGTGTGATACATGACAAGTGGCAAAGCCAGGTCTTGAATTCAGGCTTCTAACTATGCCACAAGGTCAGAATGCAGGACTAGCCAGCACCGTTCTTTATGGATGTTTGTGACTAAGACATGAAGGCATCTCATTCTGACTTAAGCCAGCGTGCAGTTTCCTTCTTAAGAAAGGATGGATCAATGTTTGCATTCATAATTTTGCTATTGGAGCATCTTGTATTTGGAATTTACTTTTGATTTTTTTTTTTTTTTTGACGAAGTCTCACTCTGTCTCCTAGGCTGGAGTACAGTGGTGTGATCTCATGCTCACTGCAACCTCTGCCTCCCAGGCTCAAGCAATTCTCCTGCCTCAGCCTCCCACGTAGCTGAGATTACAGGTGCCTCCCAATGCCCAACTAATTTTTGTATTTTTAGTAGAGATAGGGTTTGCCATGTTGATCAGGCTGTTCTCAAACTCTTAACCTCAAGTGATTTGCCTGCCTTGGCCTCCTAAAGTGCTGACATAAAATTGTATGGAGTTATCACATGCAACGTGACATGTTAAAGCATATATATGCTTTAGTATATAAGAGAGAAGATAAGAGCATCAACCCAGTTCACATGTGGAAAGGAAGGACTCTGAGGAACACAGGCATTTTAATTAAGGGGACAGAATGGAATGGCTGAATCTAGTTAAATAACATATGCATTCGTTCACATAGCCATTACTGGTGGTGAGAACATTTAACATTCACTCTCATAGAAGGGGAGGGGAGAATGGAAGTTACCAGAAGCTGGGGCAGTTGAAAAGATGTTGGTCAAACAGTGCAAAATTACTGCAGGACAGGAGGAAGATCTATGGGTCAGTATGGTGACTACAGTTAGTGACAGTGTATTGCATTCTTAAAGCACACTTTTGCATTGGTTTTGAGTGACCAAATTGATGGCAGGGTTTTGCTGCTTTTTTTTTTTTTAAATCATTCTTTAAGTTCTGCGATACATGTGCAGAATGTGCAGGTTTGTTACATAGGTATACATGTGCCATGGTGGTTTGCTGAAACCATCAACCCATCACCTACATTAGCTTCTTCTCCTAATACCATCTCTCCCCTAGCCCCCAACCCCCTGACAGGCCCTGGTTTGTATGTTCCCCTCCCTGTGTCCATGTGTTCTCATTTTTTTCAATTCTCACTTACGAGCGAGAACTTGCGGAGTTTGATTTTCTGTTGCTGTGATAGTTTGCTGAGAATGACGGTTTCCAGCTTCATCCATGTCTCTGCAAAGGGCATGAATGCATCCTTTATATGGCTGCATAGCATTCCATAGTGTATATGTGCCACATTTTCTTTATCCAGCCTCTCATTGATAGGCATTTGGGTTGATTCCAAGTCTTTGCTATTGTGAATAGTTCTGCAATAAACATATGTGTACGTGTCTTTATAGGAGAATGATTTATAATCCTTTGGGTATATACCCAATAATGGGATTGCTGGGTCAAGTGGTATTTCTGGTTGTAGATTATTAAGGAATCGCCACACTGTCTTCCACAATGGTTGAACTAATTTCCACTCCAATCAACAGTGTAAAAGTGTTCCTATTTCTCTACATCCTCTCCAGCATCTGCTGTTTCCTGACTTTTTAATAATCACCTTCTAACTGGTGTGAGATGGTATCTCAATGTGGCTTTGATGTGCATTTCTCTAATGACCAGTGATGATGAGGTTTTTTTCATGTTAATTGGCTGCATAAATGTCTTCTTTTGAGAAGTGTCTGTTTATATCTTACCCCACTTTTTGATGATGTTGTTTTTTTCTTCTGAACTTGTTTAAGCTCCTTGTAGATACTGGATATTAGCCCTTTGTCAGATGGATAGATTGCAAAAATTTCCTCCCATTTTGTAGGTTGCTTGTTCACTCTGATGATGGTTTCTTTTGCTGCACAGAGGCTCCTTAGTTTAATTAGGTCCCATTTGTCAATTTTGGCTTTTGCTGTCATTGCTTTTGGCATTTTAGTCATGAAATGCTTGCACATGCCTATGTCCTGAATGGTATTGCCTAGGTTTTCTGCTAGGGTGTTTATGGTTTTAGGTCTTATGTTTAAGTCTTTAATCCATCTGAGTTAATTTTTGCATAAGGTATAAGGAAGGGGTTCAGTTTCAGTTTTCTGCATATGGCTAGCTAGTTTTCCCAATACCACACTGTCTTACACAATGGTTGAACTAATTTACGCTCCCACCAACAATGTAAAATAAACAAAAACAGTGCTTGTTTTTGTCAGATTTGTCAAAAGACAGTGTGGCAATTCCTTAAGGACCTAGAAATAGAACTTCCATTTGACCCAGCAATCCCATTACTGGGTGTATATCCAAAGGATTATAAATCGTTCTACTGTAAGGGCACATGCACACGAATGTTCATTGCAGCACTGATTACAACAGCAAAGACCTGGAACCAACCCAAATGCCCATCCATGATAGATTGGACAGGGAAAATGTGGTACATATACACCATGGAATATTATGCAGCCATCAAAAACGATGAGTTTGGGTCCTTTGCAGGGACATGGATGAACCTGGAAACGATCATTCTCAGCAAACTGACACAAGAGCAGAAAATCAAACACCACATGTTCTCACTCCTAGGCAGGTATTGAACAATGAGAACACATGGACACAGGGAGGGGAGCACTACACACTGGGGTCTGTTGGGGGAAAATAGGGGAAGGACAGCGGGAGGTGGAGAGGTGGGGAGAGATAGCATGGGGAGAAATGCCAGATATAGGTGAAGGGGAGGAAGGCAGCAAATCACACTGCCATGTGTGTACCTATGCAAGAATCTTGCATGTTCTTCACATGTACCCCAAAACCTAAAATGCAATTAAAAAAATAAAAATAAATAAGGGCAACTTTATTGGTCCTATTATTCAGTTATGTTAAAACAAAGAAATAAAAAAAAGATGGTTGTAAATGTGTGGCGTTACTTCTGAGGCCTCTGCGTATTTCTATTGGTCTATATATCTGTTTTGGTACCATTCTGTTTTGATTACTGTATCCTTGTAGCATAGTTTGATATAAGGTAGTGTGATGCCTCCAATTTGTTCTTTTTGCTTAGGACTGTCTTGGCTATATGGGCTCTTTTTTGGTTCCATATGATATTTAAAGTAGTTTTGCTGGTTTTAAGTGTCAAAAGGAGAGGGAGGAGATCAGATGTGCCTGCTTTGCTCTTCTCAGTTCACGCTGATCAGGAGCAATCAAGGTAATGAGGCCGTGGCTGGGATCTGCGGGGAAATCAAGCTTCCGCCAGCCTTGTTCTGTCTACGCAGAGAAGCTCTAGCAGCCTGCATCCCAGCTGGCCCAGATGCGGCCCTCCTAAGGCGGGTAAGAAAGGCAGACTCAGCAGGAACATTTAGAAGTAAATTTGTCTGCTTCTGGAAGCACAGAAAAGAACCAAAGCAATAATATTTATGTGAGACGTTATTTTTCCCTGTATTTTCTTTCAAAAGTTCTGATGATTTCTTTTTGTGTAGCTGCCTGAAGATGCATTTCCAGCCCTCCTCCTCCAGTGGAATGCAGCTTTGTGGGTTGGTAACCTCATGCAGCAGAGTGTGGAGGAGAGGGGCAGACAGAAAATGGTTTTTCTCCCCCTCTAAGAATATATTGTTTACCCTGCCCTCTGCTCACCCCTCTGACGTCACCTCTTTTTTCCCCACTAAGCCCCATCTGACCGTGCGCTGCACCTCCCTCCAGGCCTTTGCACTTGCTGTTCCTTCTACTTGGGGTTTTTTTCCTAGGCTTTTGACCAGCGGCTCCTGCTCACTCTCACATCAAAACCAGCATTGGCTTCTTTCTAAGGATCCTGTCTCTGCCTAAGGTCTTGCTGCTTCTTCCCCAGCCAGTTTCTGGGATCTATCATGCCCTGTTTTCATTCACAGAACTTGTCACCATCTGCAAGTGTCCTGTTTATTTATTTGCTTCCTCATTTGTTTCCTCTCTCCACCACTAGAATGTAAATTGAAAAAAGGCAGGCAAATCCAGAGAGACAGAAAGCAGATTTCTGGTTGGCAAGGATTGGCAGGGCCAGGGTAAAGGGATGGGGAGTATCTGTTGATAAGATCGCATTTGGAGTGGTGAAAATATTCTGGAATTGGTGGCCATGGTCTCACAAAATTATGACTACTCCAATAGCCATTAGATGATGCACTTTAAAATGGAAAATCGAGAACTTTATGTTATGTGACAACCACCTTGTGAGTGAATCCAGCATTGTTCCTGAGCAGGGAGTTGAAACCCTTTTCTGAGCATCCCAGAGCTGGCTAGTGGCAGAGTCAGAAATGTAATGACCGCCTGCTGGGTTATGGTGGCTTTTGAATCCATCTGCATTTGTCAGTGCTCTCTGTGTTGCCTCTGATTCAATTTGCAATTCCTCTTGTTTGAACTGTCTGTATTCGCCTTCCTCGCCTCCAGTGTTTCTGCTGTCCTTCCACCTTTCATCCTCCACCACATTCTCCTTTATTAAGAAAGCCTGTTCCTCATCCGAAACTAATTTTCGTCATTCCCCATTGTTTCACTGTAACAGCCAACAGGGTCCTCCTCCTTCCAGCTGCAATGGCTCCTTGTCATTAGAACCACACTACCCACGCCCCTTCCCCTTAAAATCTTTGTTCTATCCACTTTTACCTGTGAATGTTCCACTTCACCTCCAGTGCTATTCTCAAAAAGATTCTAGACTTTCTTCTTTCTTGTCTTAGCTAGGAAAGTCCTTAGTTCCTTTACACAAATATCATTTTTCTGGTGGGTTTTCCTCTATGCATTCATTTGAAATAAATCTTCTCACTTCCTGTACTTCCATCTCTTCCAGGCCGTGCCTCAGCCAAAGCCATCTCATCTGTCATCTGGAGGTAGATGCTGGAGATGTCCACAGGCCTAGTGAGTCACCCTCTCTAGACAACCTGGGTTCTGACCCACATGAGGATCCTCTAAGGAGTAAGGCACTTGGGGGCCAAGATGTCTCTATGATGTGTAATTCTGATATTGAAGGCTGTGGCTTATATCTTTGTCTTTAGGCAAGGGCCCTTCTAATGATGATCCTCAGAATTAGGCAAACATGCCTGGACTCTGGGGAAACTTTTTCACTCACCCCAGAGGCCAGAGCCTGATTGTCAGAGCAGTAGAACAGAATTAATGCTTCCTGGGTGCCCCTAGCTCCTAGAATGGACATTTCAAACTCAACTAGTGCTCAGGATTCTGCAGATCTGCCATGCCAAGTGTGCTGAGCTAGGGAGAGAAAGGGCATGGAAGCAGGGGCGGTGTGCTGATGGGCCCCTCCTGCAGATGAGGATGTCACATCAGTGTAGTGGCATTGCCCGCTGTTACGGACACTACCTTGTATCTGTCTGGGTCTATGGTGGCAGCATGGAGAACATCAGTGGGAGAAGGACACAGACCTTGTTCAGCTTTTACTAACAATGCTGTGAGAATATCTTGTGCTGGCCTCTGTGCATATGTGAAAATATTTCACTTGGACACACACCGAAGAGGAATGGTTGGGCTGAAATGTATGCCCATTTTCAATTTTAATGTGTTTTACCACTTAACCTGCAATATTTCAGTCCCCCCAACTGTGTCTGAGAAAATGATTGAAAGGATATAAAAGTAAATAAGTAGATAGGCATGAGTTAGAGTCTAAATCCTGATGTTTATATAAGTGTCCTTAGACTACTGACATGACTATCTTCAATGGATATTTTACCATCTATAATTCAAAAATAATAAGATCCACTTTCTGAGCTCTGTAGGTTTAATTATGTTAAGCTGAAATTTACTGAACTATATATTCTTATTATTTCCTGCCTTCTTTTCTTCTTCAATTCCTTTATTCTTTCCTTTCTCCCTTTCTTCCTTCCTCTGTCTCATTCCTCCCTTTGCTTCACAGTCCCTCAGAATAAGAAATGGCACACTGCAGCTCATTATGTGTGACTTGAAGAAGTGCAGTGAATTGTTCTTCAGGGCAGGGGTCCTGGGTGAGGATATTTGTCTGCTAAACTCTGGATGAATTTATGAGCTTCTGTGAAAAGCAAGATCCTTTTTTTTTTTTCCTGGTGATGTTAATATTTTAATGTATTCAGTTCACAGTCATATGGTAGAGAGAATAGAAGCATTCTCCTTCTGTGCTTTCTATCTGCAGAGAGGAGAGACAGCTTCCTCAAAGCTTCATAAATCCTGAGAGTTAATGCTGGTGGACCCTCCTGCATCTCAGGAGAAGAGAGACCCATGTTGTTGGGGAAAGCTAACAGTTGGGCTCCAGTGATGACGTTATGCCTTGTGATGTGATTGGCCAAGGGCCCAGATGGTTTATGCTCATACTGAACAGTGGATTGGAGGATAAGACCTGAGAATGGCTCTTGTTTGGAATTTCTTGTCTAGGCTTTCCAAGTGATTTTCAATCAATTCATAACAAATCTTTCTTATTGTATTAAGTAATCATTATAGAATTCTGGCAAGATGGGTGTTACTATTCACAGAACCACAATATGTCAGAACTGGAAGGTGGCTACCCCTTTTTTCAGTGGATTGGGATACCAAAGTCCACAGAAACCAAAGAGTCTTGGGCCACGGTCACAGGTTTAGTTAGATACAGTCCAGGAAAGATAATGCCCAGGGATAGCCATTGGTAACAGTTAACATGAATCATTTCAGACCTATTCCTATGCACACAATAAAAGTACACATGAACACAAGCATACTCACAAACCTTAATGAGGTTGTTAGAAATTCTATCTATCTATCTATCTACCTATCTATCTCCATCCAGCCATGCATTCATCCATCCATACATACATACATCACCATGCTTTATGTCTACGACATTTTTTTTTTTTTTTGTAATGGGTTCTTATTTTGTCCTCCAGGCTGGAGTGTAGTGTCTTGATCATGGCTCATTGCAACCGCCACCTCCAGGGCTCAAGTGATTCTCCCACCTCAGCTTTCTGAGTAGCTGGGACTACAGGTGTGGGCCACCACACCAGGCTAATTTTTTGTACTTTTGTTAGAGATAGGGTTTTGGCATGGCCCAGGCTGGTCTCGAGCTCCTGAGCTCAAGCAGTCCGCCCACCTCAGCCTCCCAAAATGCTGGGATTACAGGTGTGAGCCACTGTATCCAGCCTTGCAACTTTTTCCTTTTTCAACTTCAAAGTCTGTCATGGGCAGGTAACTTTCTATATCAGTGTATTACATTTTCTTCATTAGTCAACCATTGCTATTTACAAATAACCATAACTTTCATGGCTTAAACATTAGCACTTATTTCTCTCTCATGAGCCTGTGGGTGTACTGGGCAGCTCCACTCCATGTGTCTCTTCTTCTAGAACAGGTTGGCTAGTAAGCATGTGTTCTTCTTCTGGTGAGACTGGTCCCTACAGGTCAGTCAGAAACATATGGTGCCTTTTGAGGCCCAGGTCTGGGACTTACACATAGTCACTTTTGCCACATTCTATTCAGTGAAGCAAGATCCAAGGTCAAACTCAACATCAGTGGGGCAGGAGGCCTACTCCTGCCTGCGGCTGCCCTGAAACTTGTGTGTCAGTGCAGAGATACGCTATCAGTTCAGCATGACAACAGAACATAGGTCATGAGATGAATTTTGGAGCCAGACTGCTGGTTCAAATCCCAGTACTTTCTCTTCCTAGCTGTGTTGCCTTCACTGAAAGATTTAACCTTTCTGTGCGTCAATAGACTCATCTGTGAAATACGGGATAACAGTATCTATTTTATAGAGTTGTTACAAGAATTAAAAACATATAAAGTGCTTACAATAGCGCTTGTCACATAGTAAGTATTAATTGTTGTTGTTATGGTTGTTATTACTGTTATTTGCCAGACTTCAAAGAAATGTCTAAGAAAAGCATCTTGTGCTGGGATGTAAGCCCTGGATTGGGAGCTGGACCACTGGGTTTTGAATTCCAGCTCTGCCATCCAGTGTGGTAGGACCACGGGCTTTCTATATTTTCAGAGACTAAGTGAGCTCTCTTAGGACACGAGCTTGATGTCCAGGCTCTCTATGGCCTAGTCCAGGCAATGGCCCTTATGATTTCACCCCAGGCGTCCAGTGCTCCAGTCTCCCTAATGGATCACATTTCCTGAAACTGCCACTCAGCCCCATCCCTATTTGCTCTTTTTCAATTGCTGTAGCCGCAGATGTTCAACTCTTCTGGGGACCCAGGGCTTGATGCATCATGGGTGCTCAATAATATCTGTTGCCTTATTGCTGCTTCTCACAACCCAGCTTAGGTGACTTTTCTAGGAAGCTTGTTGTGAACACTACAGGCCAGAGAGTACCTTTTTGAGTTCTCTTTGGCCTGGTTAATGCTCAGCCGTATGCCAGCTATCCCAATGGGCATAATTTTCAGAAAAGCACTCCCCATCCCCCACCTTTCTGGCCCATCATAGGTGTCTATAACTCAGTGTCCTCTCTTCTGGCACTGGCCACAGTCACGATTTTGCTGCATGTTTGTACAATTACCTGGTTAATGTCTGTCTCCCCAGTGAGATGAGAATCTGAGAACAGGGGCCATGTCTATTTTGCCCACTATCACAAGAGCCTGCCTAACACATAACAGGCAGTCAGTAGGATACGACAGATGGTGTGATATTCACAGTGATATGGCTGTGTGAGTATTTTATCATCTCACCCATACATGGTATCATGGTTATCTCTTTATTTATCTACCTGTCCTGCTAGACCATGAGATTTATGAGTGAACTTCATGTGGTACCATTAGGTCCTCCCAACAGCCTTGTGAGGCAAGCACTGGGAGTATTATCCTAATTGTAATCAAGGAAACAGGCTTAGAAAGGCTGAGGGGCTCACGGGAGCTTGAAGAGTTGTGGTGGTGTCAGCAGCGGGACTCCTTGGTCTTTGCTCCTGGCCTCACACATGCCTCAGACAGACCGCATCGTCCTTTCTGCTCAACGCGATGCTCACCTCAGTGAAGGACATCCTGTTTTCACCCAGCTGCTCTGGCCACAGATTTAGGAGTTGCCTGTGACTTCTCCCTTTTCCTCACAGGCAGCGCCTGACCCGTTACTAGTTCCTGTCAATTTCTTTCTGTAGACATTTCCCACATGCTCCACCTTGCCTCCAAGCTCTTGTTTGGGTCGGTATTTCTCCCTATCTGTGTATTTCCCTGGCTTTAAATCTCTGGGTCTGATGTCAGCCAGAGCTAAACCTGTTCCCCATTTATTAGCTGTCTGCCACTTATTGGCGTGCACTTAGCTTTGCAAGCCTTGGTAGTCTCATCTAACAGATGAATCTAGTCATGGTCCTTGTCTCTTAAATCCTTCTAAGGATTAAAATAGGCAACACCTATCAAGGACTTAGCACAGTGTTCAGGACCCAGTAAATTCCGAGTAAGTATTAGCAGGTGTTATTTTTGCTGTATGTCACCCTATGAGAGTGCTGGAGAATTTGTCGGGTGGAGGTTGTGCAAAAATTGAGATGTAGAACCCTGAAAGGGATGCCAGCTCAGCTCAAAGAGACCCAGAGTCATCATGCAGCAGGCATGGCTGGACGATTGAAGGTTCCCATGAGAATGAAGCCAGGGTTGAAGAGAACAGGAAGCATGGTGCTGTCAGCCTTCTAGCTAGTTAGGTGGATTTTCTGGGAAGGAGTGTCTTTGCAAATGGAATAGTAGCTTCCCAGAGTGTGGAATCTGTAATGGATATTCCTTTTGCGGGAGTCGTCTCATGGGGGACCCCGTGGTCCAGCCTAACTTTCGGAATCTGTGCCTCGTGTTACAGTCAGGAAGCTAACAACAGCTTCAGTCAGGGAGCTTCTTGGGGGAGTGCTGATTACAGCAGATCTTGTGGGGGAGGGATTTGGGGGTGAGTGACGCGTGGAACAGAGACCCAGGAATAAAAGAAATACAATGAAAAAAAAAAGTTTTGTTTGGTTGATTTTTTTTTAAACCTAAAGAGCAAAGCTGCCGTGGGGATTTGAGCCACTGAAGTGTGCGTGTCTTCTTGTTCGGTGGTTTCATTTCTGCCAGAGACGCAGAACACTATCTTGAAAAGTGTTTTGATTTCTATTGTGCACCCATGAGCCACTTCAAAACCCTATCCTGTCTCCCTCTCCTCTCTTCTTTAGGAAGAATGAGGTATGAGCCTCTTGTGATAATGGCTAGCAAGTTACAGGCCTTGCTGCATACCAAGGACTGTTTTCTGGATTTTTCCTTGCTTTACATCTGTACTCCTTACATCCAGTCCTACCAGAGAGAATCCATTATTGCTCCTGTTTTGCAAATGAGTAAACTGAGGCTTGGAGAAGTTAGTAACTTGTTCTAAGTTACCAGCTAGTGAGTGGGAAAGCCAAACATCCAGCGAGTTAGGGCGACTCAGAGGCCCATTTGTTAACTATGTTTGTATAACATGCAGGATAAAGGAAAGGACTTTCCTAGGCCCCTGTCCCCGTCTGAAGGGTGGGACAGCCAAGGAGAGCTGAGAGCTTGGAGGAGTCCCTGCAGAGGGGAGCCATGACTGGGGCTTTGTTGATGAGGCTGTGGAAGGCCTTTTGGGTTAATTTCACTTTCCCAGACCCAGATGAGGGGCAGTTTCTTTATCTTTAAAAAAGAAAATTAAAGGTTTTTGAGATGTTGGCTCCTGCTTCATGTGCTCCTTGATTGCAGAAAATAGAAAGGAAGTGTCTGCAGGATGCTGTGCAATCTTGGGACTGATAAAACAGAGAGGAAAGATGGATGCAAAGACAGGAGAGACCTGGGAATGGGCTTCAGAGCTCCATGAGTCTGAGTTCTGAAGAAAGTGGACAGAAACCTTTCAGGGCCCAGGCTAAAGGGGGCTTGAGTGCTCTATTACCACAGCTCCTGGCACTTTCCATCCTTACGAATGCTTCATTCCTCTGAAGCCCCCTAGATCTGCCACCTCCAGTGCAGGATCTGGGACTTTCTTCCTCCTCATTGCATTTATAAGGCTTACCACAGATGGTGTCTAATGCACTTATGTTAATGTGGGTTGACTTGCATCGAAAGTGAACCATGGCCAAGGACAGGATAGGGAAGGTTGGTCCTGTCTGTGTGCTGGGGGCATGGATGTGAACTGCAGGAAGGCACGGAAGCATGACATTCATCCAGGCCTCTTTCTGTTGCAACTAAAAGAATGCCAAGCAAATAATAAAGCAGAAAAGAAACTTCTGGAGTCACATAAAGAAATCTAGGGTTTGGGCAGACTCTCGGCCTAGCTGGTTTCAGGTGCTCATCACTGGCCCAGTGTTGTGTCCCTCAGTCTCTTCACTCTGCTTCCTCTGTGAGGCAGGAAAAGATGGCAACCAAATGAGCTTGAGCTGAATTGGTCCTGAAGCCAGAGGCCTGAGAAGAGGAGGGAGTACGTTGCTCAGTAGCTCAGGCAAAGGTGGCCTTGGGGGCTCTGATTGGTTCCGCTCAGGTCATGTGTCCATCCCTTTAACCACTCATAGTGGCCATCAGAAGGTGTCCTCTGTTTGGCTAGGCAAAGATCACACACCTACTGGAAGTCAAAAGGGTTGAGCCACACACAAACCACAGGCACAGAGCAGTACTCCACGGAATGGTTCAGGATGGATCCTCAAAAGGTGGGCATGCTCCCCCATTAACAATTTTCATTTCTAACATATAGCAGGCTTTTGGTCTGCATTTTGGGTCTAACTAGATTAATCTGGGTTGGCATTCATTTCGCAGATCACCAGTGCTGAAAACCACTCTAAAAAGATGAACCCTGACTCTACGGGGTGGCCCTTGTTACTGTGAGCATCTCTGCCAGCCTCATAGGCAGAGGAAACATGGATAATTAAGCAAAAGCATGGCCAGATGTGACAGCTCACGCCTGTATATCCCAGCACTTTGGGAGGCTGCGGTGGGCAGGTCACCTGAAGTCAGGAGTTCTAGATCAGCCTGGCTAACATGGTAAAACCCTGTCTCTACAAAAAGTACAAAAATTAGCCGAGTGTGGTGGTGGGTACCTGTAGTCCCAGCTACTTGGGAGGCTGAGGCAGGAGAATTGCTTGAACCCGGGAGGTGGAGGTTGCACTGAGCCGAGATCACGCCACTGAACTCCAGCCTGGCCCACAGAGCAAGACTCAGTCTCAAAAAAAAAAAAAAAAAAAAGTGATAGGATGGGGCACAAGTGTGGCAGTGTGGATGGCAATGGGGTGGTCATTTTGACATGAACAAAAGTAAAACAGAGGTATGTAGGGATGAATTGAGTTGATCAATGTGGTCTTGCTTATGAAGTGGGTACAAATGGAAAGAAGAATTTTATTTATTGATCATCTATTGGATGATTACTATTGCTCTGCTTCACTTCACCCATAAGAGGCTGTTATAAGCATTAAATGATACAGTAACTATAAAGTGTATCTTGGCACCCTGTGTTAGTGCATTTGACTATAACAAAATATCATAGATTGGGTGACTTATAAACAACGGAAGTTGATTTCTCATGGTTCTAGGGGCTAGAAATTTGAAGTCATGGCGCCTGCAGATTTGGTACCTGATGATAGCCAGCTTTCTTGTTCATAGATGGTGCTTTCTAGTTGTGTCCTCGAGTGGCAGAAGGCATAAACTCTAGTCTTTTCTGCCTCATATATGGGGCACTCACATTTAAGGAAAGGGTGAGTAGTCTTTCTCAGGCCTCTTTTATAAGGACACCAATCCCATTCTGAGGCCTCTACCCCCATGATCTCCAAAGTCTTCACCTTCTAATGCCATCACATTGATGGTTAGATTTTAACATAATTTTGGGGAGACATGATCTTTTAGCTCATAGAGCACATGTTAAGTGTTGGGAGGAATGCCAGTTTCTTATTCCTGATGTTTCCTCTCTGTAGAGGGACATTCATTGGAGTAACACTCTTAGCTTCTCTCTTCCCTGATTGGTAGACTTGGGATAAGGAAATACATATCTTTAGCTCTACCTCTCACTGTCTTTTAGAGGGTTGGTGGTGGTTGTGAAGGAAGCTCTGTGGCTCCATGGTCTGAATTTTACAGGAGCAATATATTCGTATAGGGCTAGAATGAATGAGTGTTTCTAATCCTAATGTTCAGTGTTAGGAAGTCCACTTACATATACAAGTCACATTTTTCATTGTCGGCTTTTATTAAAAATGAAGGTGATATTGTGACCAATATTCATTTTAGTGACTTTTTATCTCTTAATTTGTTCTTAAATTGGGTAGTGAGTTGAAGGCATATTAGGCCACTTTAAATTTCAACAAAATTTGGCTTTATAATAATAGTAATTGTTGTCATTATTTTATATCTCAGTGTTTCTCAAAGACTGGTAATTGGAAACACCTCCATTAGCATAACATGCAGGGTGAGTGGTACTTATAAAAATGCATCTTTTTAGATCTTTCTGGGCATCTTTCTGGACCAAGTCAGAATTTCTAGAGGGTCATGATTTTTCATTTTTAACAACCACTCCAGTAATTCTTAGGCAAGCTAACATATGAGAGCCACTGCATTTTCTTATGCAATTTCCACTAGATTTCATACAAAGAATAACATTTTTTTAAAGGTGAGAAACCTCAGTTTTAGAGAAGAAAATTAATAATTAACTGCCCAAGGCCATGCTGCCACTAAGTAGCATCTCCTCCTAAGGAACTTTCCCTGTTGTCCCTAAATCTGGATTGTTCTGGGTCCTTAGAACTGTGTAAGGCTCTGACACTTAGAAGAAGTCTAAAAGTGGTTCCGCAATTCACACTGATTGTAATTTAACTGAGGTTGTAAGAGACACATACATGAAAGGGGAGCAAAGAATTTGGAAAGTGGGCACAAGTTCACAGATCAGGGCCATGCACTAGAAGTTACAGGAGCTTGGAGGGAGAGCTGAGCCCGGCTAAACTGGAGAAAAGTCCTGATGGAGAAACTTTAAGAAGCCCGTAAGATTTAACATTGACCCACCAGGAGAAGTAGGAGTGATTCCAGTAGGGGAAAGTGGAGAAGAATATTCTGGGTGGGAGGAACAGCCAAAACAAAAAATGGAGGCAGGGAATTCTAAGCAAGTTTTAAAACCTTCCAGCCTGGACCACATCAGCCACGCAGCTGTCAGACTGTAATGGCTTGGGCCTGGCTTATTAAGCACATTTGAAAATTGGGTGAATTGCTTGATTTGGTAAAAAATTACATGGTACATTTAATCAGGCCTCCTTTAAGGAACAAATGTCATTAAACACCACTTAATTAGCTGCCCCTGCAGCCTGACTGGGTGAAAATTATATCCTTGACAAACTACAAAACATTTTTAAGGTCAAATACGGGGAATAAAAATATCACTGGATGTCCTCGGGTAATAGGTCCATAAAAGCTTGCTTCATTTTCATTCACTGAAAAGATTCATTCTGGATTGCAACTAATCAGAACTTGATAGGCTTTCTTTGGAGCAGACTCTTAAGACCCAGCATGTGTTGATCTTTATGCTAAAGAAGTGAAATACAAAAAAACCAGAAAAACAGACACATGCACATTCAATAATATACTCGTTGATCAGCCTGCTGGTTTGTTATGGGAATAAAAATGTCTACTTTCTCTATTAACCCAGGATACAGTGGTATGTTATAGAGATCTGAGCCCAGGACAGAGAAAGCAAATCAGGGAATATTAAGGAGCTAAAGTGGATAGGAGTCATTATTTACTTTACTACATTTCTGGAAAACTTCTCAGTGATGTATAATATCCAGAAAATCTCACATATCATACAACTTAGTGGGTTTTTTAAAAACAATTACAAGGAAAAGAAGTTTAATTATTAGCTCCCTGTGCTGCAAGCTGTACGAGAAGCACGATGCTAGCATTTGCTTGGCTTCTGGGGAGGAAATGTGCAATCACGGCAGAAGGCGATGGAAGAACAGGCACATCACATGGCCAGGAGAGGAGCAAAAGAGAAGGGAGAAGTGATACACACTTTATTTATTATTTTGTTTATGTTTTTATGTTCTAGGGTACATGGGCAAGTTGTGCAGGTTTGGTACATAAGTAAATATGTGCCATGGTGGTTAGCTGTACCTATTAACCCATCATCTAGGGATTAAGCCCGGCATGCATTAGCTCTTTTCCCTAATGCTCTCCCCTCTCTGCCCTCACCTGATAGGCCCTGGTATATATTGTTCCCCTCCCTGTGTTCATGTGTTCTTATTGTTCAGCTCCCACTTATAAGTGAGAACATACAGTGTTTGGTTTTCTGTTCCTGCATTAGTTTGCTATGAATAATGGCTTCCAGCTTCACCCCTGTCCCTGCAAAAGACATGATTTCATTCCTTCTTATGGCTGCATAGTATTCCATGGTGTATATGTACCATATTTTGTTTTTCCAGTCTATCATTGATGGGCATTCAGGCTGATTCCATGTCTTTGCTATTGTGAATAGTGCTACAATGAACATATGTGTGCATGTATCTTTATAATAGAATTATTTATATTCCTTTAGGCATATACCCAGTAATTGGATTGCTGGGTCAGTGGATTTTCTAGAACTGAAATCATCCTTGCAACCAACACCACCACATCAAGAAACAAAGCATTATTATTATTATTGTGTTCAGAAGCCCCCGATGCTTTCTTTACATCATTCCCTCTCTCCCCACCCTGTGCAATACCTGTGGGTAGCTGCTGTCCTGACTTCTTTCAGGACCAATTGATTTCCCCTGCTTCTGCATTCTATGTGAATAGCATCATACAGCATGCATTCTTTTCTGTCTGGCTTCTTCCACTCAACATAGTTTGTGAGAGTCATCCATGCCACTGAGTATGCTTGTTCTTTGTTTCTTCTTGTTGCTATACAGTAGTCCATTGAGTGAATAGGCCACAACTTCTTTACATGTTTTCTGATTCATGCATATTTGGGCAGCCTTTTTTGGTAGCTATTATGAATAGTGCTTCTATGAAAATGCCAATTTGTTGAGTATATTTGTGTATCAGGGTCCGTCTAGGTGAAAGATTCCTGTGATGTAACACATGCACATGTTTAGCATGAGTGTATATGATTTTATTACCTTGTGAGATATATATGTAAAATGCATTAATATGTTGATAATAATATATTACATATACTATGTACACATGTACATTTATGTGTACATGCATAATATGAACATATGGGTATAATATATATATTCATATGTGTACATATAAAAACATACACATATACACACACATATATATATAGCCATGTGCTGCATAATGGTATTTTGGTCAACAATAGACCACATACTGTGGACCACATACCAATGACTGTGGTCTCTTAAGTTCGTAATACAGTTCTTTATATTTACTGTACCTTTCCTATGTTTGATATGCTTAAATACACAACTACTTACAATTGCCACAGAATTCAGTCCAGTAACATGATGTACAAGTTTGCAGCCTAGGGGCAATAGGCTGTACTAAATAGCCCAGGTGTGTGGTCGGCTGTACTATCTAGAAGTGTGTAAGTCGCTCTATGATGTTCGTGTAATGACAAAATTGCCTAACAATAACACTGTGGGAATAACATTTCTCAGAATATATTCCCGGTGTTAGGTGATTAATGACTGTGTGTGTATATAACACAGATACACACACAGACACATATGCATGCATACACACACAGACACACACACACACACACACACACACACACACACACACAAGCAGTTAGCTTTCCGTGTCTGTGGGTTCCACATTCATAAATTCAACCAACCACAAATTGAAAATATTTGGGGAAAAAATTTCACAGACTTCTAAAAAGCAAAACTTGGCTAAGTACTACATTGAATGCATGCAATTGAAGTGTTCTGTTGCCATTGTATTAGATAATATAAACTAGAAATAATTTCAAGTTTATGGGAGGATGTGCATATGTTACATGCAAATATTATACCATTTTATATAAGGGACTTGAGCATCCTTGGATTTTGGTATCTGAGGGTGTCCTGAAATCAATCCCCCATGGATACCAAGAGGAAGGGGTGTGTGTGTGTGTGTGTGTGTGTGTGTGTGTGTGTGTGTGTGTGTGTGTATCCTGTCTATTTCTTTATATAATTAGCTCTTGGGGTACAGACTGGCTTATTTTATCTTAGGGACAAGTGAGATGCTTGGCACAGGGATTCTTGTTTGTCTTATTTATATATTTATTTTTATTTAAATTTTTTTTATTATACTTTAAGTTCTCAGGTACATATGCAGATCATGCAGGTTTGTTACACAGATATCCATGTGCCATGGTGGTGCTTTGCTACATCCATCACCCCGTCATCTACATTAGGTATTTCTCCTAATGCTATTCCTCCCTAATCCCCCCACCTCTGCTATTCCTCCCCTAGCACCCCACCCCGTGAGGCCTGGTGAGTCATGTTTCCCTCCCTGTGTCTGTGTGTTCTCATTGTTCAACACTCACTTATGACTGAGAACATGCACTGTTTGGTTTTCTGTTCTTGTGTCAATTTGCTGAGAATGATGGTTTCCAGTTTTATCCATGTCTCTACAAAGGACATTAACTCATCCTTTTTTATGAATGCATAGTATTCCATGGTGAATATGTGCCACATTTTCTTTATCCACTCTATCATTGATGAGCATTTGGGTTGGTTCCAAGTCTTTGCTATTGTGAACAGTGCCACAATAAACATATATGTGTAATGTGTCTTTATAGTAGAATGATCGATAATCCTTTGTGTATATACCCAGTAATGGGATTGCTGGGTCACATGGTATTTCTATTTCTGGATCCTTGAGGAATCCCGTACTGTCTTCCACAATGGTTGAATTAATTTACACTCCCACCAACAGTGTAAAGGCCTTCCTATTTCTCCACATCCTCTCCAGCATCTGTTGTCTCCTGATTTTTTAATGATCGCCATTCTAACTGGCGTGAGGTGATATCTCAATGTGGTTTTGATTTGCATTTCTCTAACGGCCAGTGATGATGAGCTTTTTTTCATATGTTTGTTGGCGGCATAAATGTCTTCTTTTGAAAAGTGTATGTTCATATCCTTTGCCCACTTTTTGATGGGGTTGTTTTTTCTTGTTTTTCATGAGCCATTTTTTTTTGAGATACAGTTTCACTCTTTGTTGCTCAGGTTGGAATTCAGTGTCGTGGCCTCAGCTCACTGCAACCTCCACCTCCTGCGTTCAGGTGATTCTCCTGTCTCAGCCTCCCGAGTAGCTGGGATTACAGGTGCCTGCCACCACACTCAGCTAATTTTTGTATTTTTAGTAGAGACGGCATTTCACCATGTTGGCCAGGCTGGTCTCAAACTCCTGACCTCAGGTGATCTGCCTGCAGCAGCCTCCCCAAGTGCTGGGATTGCAGGCATGAGCTACCACACCTACATTGGGATTCTGACATGATGTCCCCCTAACAGGGAAGACATTTTAATTGCAATCAGCAAAATCAATCCATAATTAAATGCTCATGAGTCATTATGTTAGTAGAAGAAGCATTTTTCATCATGTCTGGTCATTGCCTCCCTATCTTGAACCTCCTCCTTATCACTGGGCATTTTCTTATATTTCACTTCATTTTTTAGGTGTTGAGTGAATGCATTGTTCTATACATTTAAGATAAACTGATCCAAATGATGCAAATTGGAAAATGTAATTTGAACACAGTTTCTCTTTTGAAAAAATCTACATTTCAAGTGATTTTGCTTGTGTATTTGATTCACCTACCCTGTTATAAAGTGGGGAAAATAGAACTTACATGGTAAATGTGAGTCAGATCACAAAATGTCTGCATAGAGATGGGCTTGGGAACATCACGGCATACTTTCCCATCACTCTAGCATTTTTGAGGCCCATCTCTTTCACCATCAGAGCTGGCATTTAAAAAGTTAATTTAATTTTAAGCTCTAGAGTACATGTGCAGGACGTGCAGTTTTGTTACACAGGAAAATGTGTGTCATGGTGGTTTGCTGCACCTGTCAACTCCTCACCTAAGTAAAGCACTGACTCTGTATCACTGGATAGGTCAGTGCCTTCTCTGGGCCTTTGATTCCTTATCTACAAAATGGGGTTTTATGTCAAATTATTTCTAGCTTTACACTATTCTTCAAATTTGGGAATAATTTTACAAAGAATTAGGGGGTGAGATGGGTGGCAGATGTGGTCAGTTGTATTCTTCTTCCTGATTTTTCACCCCATCCTGTATGCTTGTCTTGAGATCTAGCACTTCCATCCTCTGGAGTGGAGGGTATTGTCTTACTGTGTCACTGTTGGACATGACCTTGTGATTTACTCAGCCTTTGACCTTTGAGTTGTAAGTGGAAGCAACAAAGTGACAATTTCAAGTCCAGCTGGTAAGAAGTATTGTGTTTCCATTTTCTCTCTTTGTGCTTCCAACCATTCCTGTGAGAAGAGTATACTCTTGGATATAGCTGCTACGCTTCAGTCTTGGACCCCTGAATGAATGCGTGGATCTCCAGCCTCCCCGTAGGCTGCGGGCCTGAGAACAAGAGCTCCCTGTGGCACTGCTGACTGACACACACCGTGCAAGCACAGCTGGCCCTCCTTACATGTGGGTTTCAAATACTATATTTTCAATCCAAGTTTGGTTGAAAAATATCCTTGCATAAGTGGACTCTGACAGTTCAAACCCTTGTTGTTCACAGGTCAACTGTATATTATTTTGTCAGTAAAAGAAACAACGACTAAACATATCCTGGCCTTGAGTGTCCATTCTTAGCAAGATGAGGCGGATGAGATAAATGTCAAAGAGTGGAGACCTGTCACAGGTAATTGTAAACATTGTTAGCTTTCTGTATAAAACTCCTTGCTGAGCTGTTTACTTCAATATTTTCACTTATTCTTTATAACAGCCATATAAGTATGATCATTGTGATTTTATGGAAGATAAAAGTAGTGCTCAAAGAAGTTAAGAGGCTTGCCTGAGTATGTAATTTACAAGTGGGGGGATTGGGCATAATCCCAAATCGACTCTTAACCACTCTGTTTTCCCACCTTTCAAAATTGAGGATGTTAAGTGTGAGTGGTCGGGTGCACGCCAATGTGTTCTCCTCAAAATCATGTGTGTAAGGATAGGTCATACAGGAGGTGACAGAAGTGGGACATGGTTACACAATTCAGAGTATGGGGGAAAGTTTTTACACTTCTCCCACGGTATGGGAAACCTGTGGTGTCCGCTGAATATCCACATACTTCTCTATATCTACCAGCCATCCTCACTGTTTTCTTGTTTTGTTTTGTTTTTTGTTTTGTCGAGATGGAGTTTCACTCTTGTTGCCCAGGTTTTAGTGCAATGTCACAATCTCAGCTCATTACAACCTCCCCTTCCTGGGTTCAAGCGATTCTCCTGCCTCAGCTTCCCAGCTGGGATTACAGACATGCACCACCATGCCTGGCTAATTTTTTGTATTTTTAGTAGAGACAGGGTTTCTCCATGTTGGTCAGGCTGGTCTTGAACTCCTGACCTAAGGTGATCCTCCTGCCTCAGCCTCCCAAAGTGCTGGGATTACAGTCATGAACCACTGTGCCCAGCCATACTTCTGGTTTTCTGGCTGGTGTAATGTAGAGAGATGTGATATAAGCAATTTCAAAATTTAGCCCTCGAAAAGGCCCTGCAGGATCCTGTACCCTTCCTTTTCTCTCTGCAATCTCCTTGGATGCCATGTGTTCTACTTGATGTAAGCAAAAGACAGAAGCCACCCATAATCCTGAGTCATCACTTAGAATAATGTCACCAAGAGCTACTTGAACCTCAGGGGACTGTAACATGAGCAAGAGACAAGCTTTCACTGTGTCAACCGACTAAGATTTGGGAGTATATGTGTTATACCAGCATAGCTTGTGCTATCCTAACTGTGCCAAGCAAAGAGTCCAGGACATAGAAGATGCAGTACATCAAATGAAAAAATAAAATAGTAATAAATGCATGCACAAAAGAAAGGAAGAGTGATGCGAATGTATTTGAGAAAATGTCTGGAGTTATTTGTGATGGAAGATGGGAGTCCCCATTGTTTTCTTGCCAGAAGAAAAAGTATGCGCCTTAACCCTTGTGCTTTCTCTGCTGACTAACATGTCTGCACATCCAGGCAGGAGCTGCTGTTTTAGTGGACGACAAATGTCAAGGCCCTGGCATGTTTGATTGTCAACTGCTGACTCGAAAGAAAAGGCTTATTAGCTTTAGAAGCTCATCGCTACCCCTAATCCAGTGGGAGCTGTCTCTAGACATCACTGTTTTTTATGGCTTTAATCTGAAACATTTACATCCTTTGGGGGACTATGTCAGGAGAACTTTTAATGAAAAAACATTTCATTTGAAATCAGTTTGTTTTTTTTTTCTTTAAATGCTTTCCTTTTTTTTAACCTCTCATTCTGGAAAGGCACAGTACAGAGTGTTCGTAATCAATTTTCCTCGTACCTCTTGTTTACTGAACATTTACTGAGGAAGCTTTGAGAAGAGTTTTTGTTTTTTTGGTTAATTGTCTACTGGGAAGGCTAATAGGATCTGGAATTTAAGCAGACTTGGTGGTGGGAGTGGCAGGAGTAGGCAGAGGCCCAGGCTGTGTGATCTGAGGATGCTCATGCCCAGGGCCTGGGCCCAAGGTACCTCCTTTGGAAACATAAAGTATCAGAGAATCTGTGTCAGAAAGCTCTGCTCTGAAGAGTTAGAGGCAGAGGCTAATAGTTTCTAGGCAAATATGAATACTGTAAACCAGCATAGATCCTCTGTGATCTTGGCATACAGATTTGTAAGCATACAATGCTCTTTATGTCTTCAAATCCTGCCATGACGTGACCTCACAGAATGTGCAAAACAAACCTGAGTTAGGGCTCTTATCCTCGTTTTATGGGTGTGAATGAGGAGTGAATTATTATGTGCTGTCTGAATGAGAACCTTTAGCCGGTTCTAAATAGGGCTGTCCCAGGATGGTTCCGAGGCTTTTCCTTTTAATCCACCACCATAAAAAAAATACCATAGGCACCATGACCTTGATCATTACCACCACCACTGTCACCTTGATCACCATACGGTCACCATGATCCCTACAACCAATGCTACCGTTACCTTCATCACCACCACTACCGCCAGCACTCCCATCATCTCTATTTCCAACATGGCTGGTACTACTGCTGCCACCATACTGTCACCATCGACACCCCACCAACATCACCGTCACCTCTGTCACCACAAATGCCACCACCACTAGCATTACCACAAAACTATCACTTCTCGGCCTTTTGGCTAAGATCAAGTGTAGCATTACCACAAAACTAGGTGCTTAGAATTCTGTTATCTCTCTTTTTTATTTTTTTGAGACAGAGTCTCACTCTGTTGTCCAAGCTGGAGTGCAGTGGTACAATCTCTGCTCACTGCAATCACTGCCTCCCAGGTTCTAGCGATTCTCCTGCCTCAGCCGCCTGAGTAGCTGGGACTACAGGAGTATGCCACCAAACCCAGCTAATTTTTGTATTTTTAGTAGAGACAGGATTTTGTCATGTTGCCTGGGCTGGTCTCAAACTCCTGACCTCAGGTCATCCACTCACTTCATTCTGTTAAAGTGCTGGGATTACAGGCATGAGCCACTGTGCCTGACCAAGTTTTTTTTATCTTTTTCTGGGAGTTTACAAGTATGTTGACAACTCAGGTGATGGTAATGATGGTGATTTTTCTACATGGGATAAGTTGCCTGAAGATGGAGCAAATTTCTAGCTGGATTTCAACAGTTAGCAGGAGAAGTGCTATCCTGTCCAATGAAATGCTCACTAGACAACCTCAGGAAGTAAAGTGTGTTGGTTAATTTTATGTGTCAACTTCACTGGGACACAGAATGCTCATATAATTAGTTAAACTGTATTTGTTAGTGTGTCAGTGAGGGTGTTTCTGGATGAGATTTGAATACTGTTGAAACTGGTGGACTGAGCAAAGGAGATGTCTTTCCCCAGTGTGGGTGGGTCCCATCCAATCCATTGAAGACGTAAATAGAATAAAAGACTGAAGAAGGGAGAGTGTTTTCTGCCTCCCTGACTGTTTTCGAGCTGGGACATCCATTTTCCTCTCCCTTCAGATTCGGACTTGGACTAGAACTTTTACTGTTGGCTTTCCTGGTTCTCTGACTTAAATCTGAACTGGAACTCCAGTACCATCAGCTCTGCTGTTTCCCAGGCCCTTGGACTTGGACTGGAATTATGTCATCAGCTCTCTTGGGCTTTTAGCTTGCTGACTGCAGAACTTGGACTTCTAAGCCTCCGTAATCATGTGAACCAATCCCTTATATGGGGTGCGTGTGTGTGTCTCCTATTGGTTCTGTTTCCTTGGTGAATCCAGGAGACTGGAGTCCAAGTTCTAGTGTCAAGTGCAATACTAGTAACAAAATGTGAGAGTTAGAAGAATCCTTAAGCAACATTACTCCCATCTGATTTCTCTATTTCACGGCATCCTCGTTATCTTCTCCTTAGCTTGAATCACTGTTTCATGTTATTGTATTTGACTACTTACTTATTTCTTTTCTCTTTTTTTTTTCACCCTCCTCCATCCATACTTACTTATTTCTTATGGCTTCTCCAGTGGGAATGGGATTCATGAGGCCATGAACCTTTTCAATCTGTTTGTCACTATACCTCCAGAATCATTACACAGAAGGTGCTTAATAATTGTTTGTAGAAAAATTTAAGAAAGTTGACATCCTATATGTATTAGTTTATTTTCATGCTGCTGATAAAGACATGCCCAAGACTGGGAAGAAAAAGAGATTTAATTGAACTTACAGTTCCCTATGGCTGGAGAGGCCTCAAAATCATTGCAGGAGGCAAAAGGCACTTTTTACATGACACTGGCAAGAGAAAAATGAGAAAGAAGCAAAAGTGGAAACCCCTGATAAACCCATCAGATCTCGAGACTCATTCACTATCGCAAGAACAGCATGGGAAAGACCAGCACCCATGATTCAATTACCTCCCCCCGGGTCCCTCCCACAACAAGTGGAAATTCTGGGAGATTTAATTTGAGTTGAGATTTGGGTGTGGACACAGCCAAACCATGTCACTATAAATGAACATAATTTATGAACATCATTTTTTTAAAGTTACAAAGGCAGGAAATTGTCAGGTATGATTTTAGACACTTTATATGTACAACTCCTTATGGTAGGAATTATTCTTCCTGTTATTCTCATAAGAATAGGTATTCCAAGTGACAGAGATAGTTAAGAACTCAAGATCTTTCCACAATAACGTATTGCTATCCTTGACTCACTCTGGGTCATTCAAGGCTTAAATCTGGGTCTCTTTCTTGACACTTATATGAAATTTTAGATGCACGTAAATAAAAATAAGAAAGGAAGAACTTATTCATCTACAATAAGCATAAACTCTATGCTAGGTGGAGAGGGAGACATTTGCTATGCGTTATCTTGTCTAATCTACTCAACAACATTATGCAGAATAAGTTTGTCTCAGAGTTTTGCGGAGGAGTTAGATAGCAAAGAACTCTTGTCTAGAAAGTAGATGACACATATTTTGGAATCGAAACTACTTCATTCCAAAATCTTTGTTCCTTATCGTGTACCATTTTGTCCCCTCATTCCTTCTTATTTAAAGGAACTGGTCCCTATTAGAGAATGCTCAGCACGCTTGCCATTTACTTTGGCTGAAGTTTTGTCATTAGGAAAAAAATTCAAAAGTAGAAAGCTGATTTTAGGAGTTTACTTAAAAAATAGTTTTTATGTTTTTCCCTTGGGCTTTTATCCACTCAGCCTCTCATACATTCTCCTCTGACTGCCTCAGGTTCTTAACTCTTAACTCCAGTCAGATCCTCATCTACCAAAGAGGACCACCCACAGTATCTCCTTCATTTCCTCACCAGCAGAGCTTGTCCTCTGTGTTGGATTCTCAGTAAGGATTGACACTGAATTACGTTTCTGATGGAATCAATGAGTTAAGTCTCTTTCTCTTCATGGGAGACCATGAGGGTTAAATTCAGATGGACTTGGGTGTGAATCCTAACTCAGTCATGTATTAGCTGTGGCATCTTGGGTGACTGGGTCATTATTGCAGTTCTCAATTCTTTATCTCTCAAATCGTGAAAATACCTGGTTCAAAGGATGTCTGGAGAGGTCAGTGCTCTGATATGCTGGTTCACCCTCCTGTGCCCACGCTCTATGAATTCTGGTTCAGTGAGATTTGCCTGGCTGAGGATTGTGCAATCTTGGAGAATGGGACCAGGTGGTCTCCTGGAGCTCTCATTGTGCTCTGAGTAGAGAGATGCTGCGACCCATGTGTGAAAAAGTAGAGGATAAGTGGGAGATCTGGAAAGTAAAGACCTCTTCCTGCCACGCTACATGATGGGGTACATTTGGATGAACAATGTTTAAAGAAAAGACAATGAGCAACTGCCATTATACTCACTTAGAAAGAGCAAGCTTCATATGAGGCACACATAGGTGAGAAGAACAGAATCTTTTTGTGTGGACAGACAACAAGTATCTTTTAACAAATCTTTAGAAGCAACCATGGCAGGATCCATATGACTCCATCAAATGACAAGGGAGTTAGTGAAGCCAAGAGCAAAGAAGAAAAGAGAGAAAAAAAAAAAGTGAATCAGGATCACATTAATTTGGAGTGCACGTTATAGAGTAAGAACTAATTTAGACTGACCCAAAGGTTGCCAAAACACAAAGAGTTGTTTAGCAGAATGTATAACATTAAAAGTCATTAGTGGTTAATGTGGAAGAGAAACATTAAATTCTTTAAAAATTTCCAAATTATTTGTAATGCCATTTACAAATAATTGCTACTATAATTACAATTTTAAAAATTATTTTTTTATTAAAATAGATCCAAGAAACTATAGAAAAATAATTTTTAGATAAAAAATATGCTTTCTTGTGCCTTCAAATATACACAGTGATTCAAATAAAACTTTTGCTAATCTACTTCCTATTACTCTGTTTTCTCAGAAGTAAGCAGCACATTTTCTTGATTATAAATATGAAATTTACACTTTTCACTAACTCAGACTCTTGTCCCCTGGGAAGTCTCAATTAATGAAGTTTTACTCGACTTGTCGCATAGTAACAAACGTATCCACTGGGAAATTAACAGAAAGACAACCTGGGGCTTTTTAGCAATAATTAATGTGTTTAGAATTGCTATGGAGCTCTAATTGCTGGTTATAAAATGTACAGTCCTGTTACTTTTGTTACTGGACTGATGCAGTTTTTGCCTGGGTGCCAGGGAAGGGCAGGGGGAAGAATTATCACTTGTTAATAATTCTGTTTCATGGACACTCTTTCATGCCAGGCCCCACTGATTTATCTACGCAGTGTCATGTTGAAGTCTGCTTTGGATTTACGGCTGATTTATTTTGGCTGTGTTAATGTGAGCAACGTCACTGGGCCTAATGATGAAGTATTCATGGTCGGCTATAAATTACTCTTTCTTTGCTCTGGATAATAACAGATTATTTTTTACCACTTCTGAGTGTGAATTATGAAGGACAGTTACTTCTTTAATCTCTAGCACATCTTTCCCTGAAAAGGTTTGTGCATCAGACTCTCCCATTTCAGAAAAAGCCAAGCTTTTTTTTTTTTTTTGAGATGATAAATTTGAGTGAATAAATTTTTACTTCTGAAAAAGCTATCTGGGTACTATTGTCTTGGGGAGTGGAAAGGAAAAGCTTGGTTGGGTGTCAGGAAACTTGGAAGTTTTCCAGGGTCTTGCTGCCCACCAGGCTGTGGGAAACAGCTTCATGTCTCCAGTTAGACTGAGACCTCCTGAAAACCCTTACTCTGCAGGGGACATGTAAGTCCAAGTGGAGAGAGCAACATGGAAGGGAGGGCACCCGCAACCTCTCCTCTCCACCAGCACAATCTCACCTGGAAGGCTGCTCATCATCTCTATGATTTTCTGTGCCCAAAAACTCATCATGTGGCCACACCTGGCTGCAAGGGAAATTGGGAAATGATGTATTTTCCCAACTTCATGAGTACAGGCCCAGCTAAAACCAGAGGTTTTTCAATGCAAACGGAATAGCTGAAGGGTGTAAACTTAGGTACAACCAGCACCTCAGCCACAAGCAACAGGCCACAGTCGGACCCACCTCATAACTTTTATACTCATGTTTTGAACAAGTTATCAGCCAGTACAGGTCTAAATACCTGCTCTGTTATTTATGAGTTGTGAGAGCTTGTGTAAATTACCTAATCACTCTTTGTCCCATTATTGTTATTTGTAGAGCAGGAATGATGGTTTGATGGTTTTTTTACTACCTCATTTGAATTTGTTCTAAGGTCCAAATGACATAAAATTCCTTCGCTCAAGGCCTAACATAGAGCTGTTTTATTATTGTTATTAGTTGTCAATATTTATTATTACAATAAAATAGACACCTTGAAAATTGTATTAATCCTTCAAATTAGTTTTGTGTTTACTCTCTGCTAGAGTCTGTGTATTGGCCACTAAAGATACAGTTTTGACTTTGCTGAATTCTCTAATTTCTAACAGAATAAAATATGATAGTGAAGAAGAAATATAAACCATTAAACACAATTACATTTTATAGGCATGCTGCTGAAAATGAATAGGCAATTTTTCCTTATTGATTTATTAGCATAAAATAGGGTCCTCTTCCTTGTTTACATAGTTGTAACAATTATAATCTCCTTAGCTGTGGTCACCTCTATCACTGATATAATTACTGTTTATGCTATTAGGGAGGGAGAGAGAGAGCAGGAGAGAGAACATGTGCACTACCACGACCTTGAGAAAGTTTTTTCTTTCTTTCTTTCTTTTTTTTTTTTTTTTTAAGACTGAGTTTTGCTCTTATCAACCAGGCTGGAGTGCAATGACACCATCTTGACTCACTTCAACCTCTGCCTCCCCAGTTCAAGCGATTCCTGCCTCAGCCTCCGAAGTAGCTGGGACTACAGGCACACACCACCACGCACAGCTAATGTTTTTGTGTTTTTAGTAGAGACGGGGTTTCACCACATTGGCCAGGATGATCTCCATCTCTTGACCGCGTAACCCGCCCGCCTCGGCCTCCCAAAGTGCTGAGATCACAGGCATGAGCCACCGTGCCTGGTGGAGAAAGTTACTTCTTGAGTGTAAAGGAAAGGTTGTCCTGTGTGTTCTGGTTTCTTGCATCTCACTTTCTACTTTTGACTCACAGAAGTCACTGGTAATCATTTTTTAACAAATGTCAATGATAAGCTGACAACTGGTCCCTGGTTACTTATAACTGAAAGAAATCTTTTGTCAATGCTAGAGCATTCATTTCCATTTTAATTAGAGGAAGAATTTTATTTAAAAAAAAAGGTCCATTAGAATTTCAGCTAACATCAGATGGCTGTTCTTCCTTCTCAAACCCATTCAAACATGAAGATTAAAATGCCATCAACCAGAGGACTACTTATTACCCCTCTAGTTCTCTTCTATGAAATGTTTTTTTCTTATTATTTTTGTGTTTTAAAGATAGTTGAGCACATATTTAGTAAATTAAAACCAGCATTAACAGAAAAAGCATATTATTGACATAATTATTAGTTTCATTGCTCTCTGTCACTAGATGCAACTCACAAAGTTTATAAAATATGGTTTAGAATCTCACCAGGCGGACATCATGAGTATTAGATGAAGTAAATGGTTTAGTACCAAAAAAGAAAAAGAAAAAGAAGAAGAAGAGGAAAATGTTTTGTGAGGAGTAAAGTCAGGTTTCAAGCTCAGTGTCTGGAAGACTCTGAATTCTGGAGTTTTCTGGTCCACTCTGCTGTCTCCGGGTTTCCTGACATTTTTGCTAATGTCCTTTCCAGGGGACAACATGTCCTTTCTTGCATTTTGAGGCTCAGTCTGACTTCTCGAGAGCACAGCAGCGTTTTTGCACTTGTGTTTATCTCATGATCGTGTGCCATGATTAAGTCGATGAGTCCATTTGAAGCCTGCAGCAAGTATCAGTCCCAAGGGATTTCCTTCAAGAGGGTCAACATAGCCTTTGTTGCAAAGCTGTCAGCCCTTTAGGTAGTGAGAGAATCAAGTTGGAAAACACAATCTTGTAACTTTAAAAATAAATACTTGTCTGCCAACTAGAAACAGCTTCCTAATGTGCCACATCCCACATGCATTTGGATTTAATTTGTTTGCTTTCCTCTGTGATTGCTCTTTAATTATTGCAATGTTGAAACAACTTCCTCTGTCTCCACAAATATGCTACAGTTGGTGGGGCGAGGACGAAGGGGTAAAGAGCGGGCAGCCTGCAATGCTCAGGTAGCAGCTGTCCAAGGCATGTGCCAGTGTCTGGGGACATCTGCTCAGGGCTCTTCAACCTCACTGCTTCACCTTTCAAACAATGGGCAACTGGCATCCAAAGGTGATTTCCTAGCAGTCAATTTATGGTCTTTTGAAAAAAGTGTAAAGTGATTATTACGAAGAGATGATGGAATAACTTTAGATAAGTTAAGCTCATTAGAATATTTCAGCAGCAGCACGAAGGTACAAAATTCAACTTTATCCAGACTCAAAACAACAAAGCTCAGAGCATGATCACTATTCATATCTACTTTCTTGAGATGAAATGGGGAAACCTCGGGCTCATATCAGACTTTTAGTTTTCCTGTTAATGTTGTGAGTGTCTCATGGCATCAATCTAAACTTCGCTGGAGCCTCTGCCTTTTGCAGTCCTTGACAACAACAAATAATAAGAATAATGGCTGGCAATATTATCATACATTAATTGGACTGCCTTGTTGCCACTTTTTTTCTTTTTTTGAGATGCAGTCTTACACTGCCCCCTGGGATGGGAGTACAGCGGCATGATCTTGGCTTACTGTAACTTTGCCTGATGGGTTCAAGTGATTCTCTTGCCTCATCCTACTAAGTAGCTGGGATTACAGGCACCCACTGCCACACCCAGCCAATTTTTGATATTTTTAGTAGAGACAAGGTTTCACTATGTTGGCCAGGCTGGTCTCGAACTCCTGACCTCATGATCTGCCCTCCTGGGCCTCCCAAAGTGCTGGATTACAGGTGTAAGCCACTGTGCCTGGCCTCCCACTCATTTTTATTGAGGGATAAATTCAGTAAATTTCTTCAAAGTTACATGGCTTGGAGTTAGTTTGAATGTAGGCTTATCTGCTACTGAAGTCTCACTTCATGCATTAGGACACATGACATTATAGTTTGGGTTTCCAGGCACTGTGGGCTTTGTGTATGTTGAGTTTGTCAGGGATGCTCGTGAACAGCTTCTCTAGAGGAGAGAGGAAAGCAGGATTGTGCAAAGAAGGGGTTGAACTCTGATGCAGTTCCAGCAACTATTCCTAAGGGGGCTCTGGAGGTAGAATTGCCCTTAGAGATGTTTAGAATTGAGGGGACAAGTTTTTGGTTATGAGTTACTCTTGGGTAAGATGAGGCAGCTCCCTTTGGATGAGGGCAATTCTTGGTCAGGCACTCAGTGTGAGAACCCAACGGGTAATACCTCCTGCAGCTGGAAAGAAGCCTTTTGGTCCTAACTGGAGGTGTGTGTTAGGGGGTGGTGGTGGTGGTGTGAGGTTTAGAAAGTGGCCCACAGCGTCCACTACAGTCCAGTTTTTGCAGCACTTGGATTCCTTTGCTTTGTAAATTACGTTTGTTTCCTCTGGGAAGCAACATCATAATTCAGCAACAATTCAGTTCCTCCAGAATTCTGGGTCTCTTTGCCTTGGAAAAGTTGTAAGAGGAAGGTTTGTAGAACAAACTGTAGTCTTTTAATCTCCACTGCTGATCTTCAGGCTATGAATGGATACTCACTGTCTCCCATCTCTACTGCCAACTGCAACTGTGGTTTCCCTCACCCTCAGCATGTCTGCTGCTCTAAAGGACTTATAATGCTACAGTGCAGTTCCTTATCCCTGAAGCCTTTTGTTACCATGCTTTTGAGGGATGTGGATGCTATATTTGTTCATTTACTGTCAAAATTGAGGAGGGGGAGTATAAGAGGCACCCTAGTGAATCAATTAGGTGTCAAACATATTTTTCCCTGCTTCCCTATGTAAGAAAACTCCCGTCTTCTGAATAGTCGGGGCCAGTTACACGTGTCAGGTGATCACTCCTTTTCTTGCCTGCTGGCCTCTTGGCACAGGAACCCTGAAGTCATTGACCTGAAGCCACAGCTTCAAATTGATTGCACATCTCATTGTATTTCCTGCCGCAAACATTTCTCCTATGGGAACTAGACCCTTTAGAATGACAGAGCCTAAGGTTTTGGGAACAGGAAACAGTATATCATTGGGATTGGTGGGGCGGGAGGCTGGGCTACTTCTACCCTTAGTTCCTAGACCCATGTATTCTACAAATTGGGGACACTGCAACATACAATGATTGCTTTGGATTTATTTTGCTGCATACCAAATGATCACACATCTGGTGGCATAAGGCAAGACATTTATTATCTCACAGTTCTGGAGGTCAGAAGTCTTGATGTACTCAGCTCGGTCTCTGCTGAGAATCTTACAAAAATGGAATTAAGATGTATGCCAGATTGGGCTCTTATATGGCAGTCCTAGGGAGGAATCTGGTTCCAAACTTACACATATTGTTGGCAAAATTTAGTTCCTTATAGACTATTTTATTGTTTAACCATCTTCATAACTCTCTGCAGGTAGGGATACAGTGGCTGCCATTCTGACATTACCTTTCTTTGCAATAATTGCACCTACTGATTGGGCATGGTGGCTCATGCCTATAATCCCAGCACTTTGGGAAGCTGAGGTGGGAAGATCACTTGAGATCGGGAGTTCGAGACCAGTTTGGCCAACATGGCAAAACCCAGTCTCTACTAAATATACCAACATTAGCAGGGTGTGCTGGTGCACACCTGTAGTCCCAGCTGCTCTGGGTGCTGAGGCAGGAGAATCACTTGAACCTGGCAGGTGGAAGCTGCAGTGAGCTGAGATCATATGATTGCACTCCAGCCTGGGTGACAGAGCGAGACTCTGACCCAACTAATAATAATATAATAGTAATTGCACTTACCTCACTTTTATTGATCAAGTGTCTCCATTTGGAACCTATTATATCAGAGCCCTCATGTACCTATTGCTATGCATTTTGTAATGATACCTTTTGTGGGCAGCCCTATGCTGCAGAGATCAGCCACCACTGAGCTTCACAGAGATACTGGTGCCACTTTTATTAAGGCATTCCTTATCACTCTGGTACATGATGTATCCTCCACTGGAACATGGAACAGCAGAGCTATCTGGTGAGGTGCTTTTTGTTTTGTTTTTTTTGTATGTATGTATTATCTCAATTCTGGCAGTTTCACTCTCCTGAGCCTTTTGATCCTGCTCTCTGCCATCTTCCACAGCAGTTCTGGGATCTCTACTTTGCTTAGTATTCACCACTTATTTCTACATTTCTAAGAGCTGTCTTAGTGTGTGAGTATTATTCCCTTGCCAGGTTATTGATATCTTGTATCATAATATGTAGCAGGTGTGAACTTTCCTGAATCCAACTTTATGTTCTGGTCCTGCCCACTTTGATCCAGCATCTTCAGGGTTCAGTTTCACAAGCACACTCCCATATGCTGGCTAGTCTTGCTGTTCCTTCAGCATGGAGTTGTTTTCCTGTTTTCTTCTCCAGCACTTCCCCAACCAGATTACGTTGTTACCCGACTCATTATCAGTCTGTGGACCAAGAGGAGAGGTGGGAGTAAATCTTGAGTGGACTCGTGTGTTTGGAAGGCAGAGGCCTTTGTATCTTGTTTAAGAAAGAGGAGAATGCTAGCTTCTAGCAGAGTCAAGTGAGCCACTTACACAGGTTCAACAGAACCTAGGAATTCAAGATTTTCAAGATCATCAATTGAGATTTTAATCTGAAATCTCAGAGTCTCATTCCCTTCTCAATTCAGAGCTGACCTTGATGTTACAGACTTTCTGGATTAGAGAATTCGGCATTCTGTGGGGCTCTTCTACCCTTGCAACTACATCCTCTGTCTGGAGGAGGTGAAAGTCCCTTATGTGGTTTCCCCTAACTGAGGATCAAGGCACCTATTTGGTGTGGAGTGTGGGATGCTGCTGTCTGATCGCTGAGCCCCTTCCTAGAAATTACCTTTGACTGAGGGAGACAACTTAGGAGAAATTATTTAACTTCTCTGAGCCTAAGTGTCTGGATATTAGAGAGACATAATCATATCTGCTGTAAAAAGAGCTACGAGAAATGAATAAGAATACAATATAGAACACCAGGAAAAAAGCAGATGGTCAATTACATACATCTTTTATTATTAAGTCACTTTGGTTACTTCCTCCTGATTCTTATCCTTGGACAGCCTCTGTCTTTATAATAGAGTTTTAGCCTTGATCCTTTTCCTCTAGTTATCAGACCTGATTTCTGTCAATAAATACAGTCCAGACTTGCTTTTGCCATTCCCTTCCTACACAATTGTTTCTGAACCTTCAAGCCTGAGGACGTCTCTCCCTGACATTCCTATCTATTTGGATTTTAGTATAACTCAGTACAGATGCTTCCTACAAATTGGAAATGGAGTTCACCTTGGCTCTCCATGGTCAGCGGCTTACCTGTACTGTAAATACATCTATAATCATTGCCTTGCCTATCACGCTGAGCTACATTTTGTATGGTTGGGCTGGTTCCTTCCAGCTTCTCATTCCATCAGCCTCAGTGGAAAAGTGCAATTCCAGGCACTTTTATGTCTTCTCTTCCAGCTTGGGAAGATGGGTCAATATGGTCTGTGGAATAAGAAGACCTCTGTCTAGATCTGGATTTTACTCTTTTCCCCGGGTGAGGCACTTTTCATGTGCTAAGGTTGCTGTAAGTGTTGAATGTGATAGAAGTAAGGACAGACATTTTCTTGAGGTCTTATCCTGTGCCAATCATTGTGGTAAGCTCATCACGGCAATTATCAAATTTAATCCTCGTAATCTCCTAATATCTTCCATGCGAAAAGTCTCTATAATTTCCATTTTGGATATTAGACTGAGAGCCAAAGTGAGGACAGGAAGATAGGAAGGCAGATGTGAAAGGAGGGATTGTAAGTTAGTGGAGAAAAGAAAAGAAAAGAAAGAACAAGCCTTTAAGATAGGAGACACCACAGTAAGCTTCAGCGAGTAGAACTTTCAGCTTTCTATGCCATCTGCTTTGTAAGCAACAACCTTTTCTAAAATCTAAATGTCAACAAGAAAAGCAAAGGGGTCATAGAGTCAGAGTTTGAACCAGGCAGAGCATTTACATAGGCTTTTTCTGAGTACCTAGATGCCAATACTTTTTTAGCACACTTATTAAACCAAACCAGTCTGAGTATTTTGTCTCTCCTCTAATGTCTAGTCCAAAAATTCAATTCTAGATCCCAGGATTGATATTCAGTAGGCTGTTGGAGCTGGCCTACAGGTGGAAGGAATTATATTAATGTTCAGAATGCCTCATTTGTCCAACCAGTATTTATTGATTGTGCTGTGTAGACCAGGTATAGTCTGCACTGGGGATAAAGGAGAGAGCTGGATATTGTTCAGGTATAAAAGGCTTAAGCCTTAGCTTCGCCTTATGTCTTTGGGGTACAGAGTGGGTGGGTAGGCAGGACCACCGAATTTACAATATTTGGAAGTACAAGTAATTTTACTTGTAAAACAGTTTAGTTTCAGGTCCACCAAATAAAGCATCTGGCTTAGTGACTAATTGGCATCATCCATGTGGACCAACTTGGATCATTTACAATTTGTATTCTTTTTCCATGATTAGTAGTTGATAAGGTTTGGCTCTGTGTCCCCACCCAAATCTCATGTTGAATTGTAATCCTTGGTGTTGGAAGAGGGACCTGGTGTGAGGTGATTGGATCATAGGGGAAAACATCCCCCTGGCCTGTTCTCATGATAGTGAGTGAGTTCTCACGAGATCTGGTTGTTTTCACTCTCACTCCTGCTCCACCATTTGAAAACGTGACTGCTTCTGTTATACCTTCCACCATGATTGTAAGTGTTCTGAGGCCTCCCCAGCCATGCTTCCTGTACAGCCTGCAGAACTATGAGTCAATTAAATCTCTTTTCTTTATAAATTATTGTATAGTAGCAATGCAATGATGATTCAATACAGTAGCCTTATTACCCTAATCCTCATCTATGAATTGGGTATCATCATAATCATACCTACATCACAAAGGTGTTTTAAGTATTGTTAATATCCTTTTTAAACTATACACTGTACCCTCTCCGCCATACTACATACAATGTTTTGGTAAAGGGTTTTATAATTTATTTTTTAAAAGTTTACATTCACTATTTAGCAGTTACAACAATCTTTTAAAGTGGGTATCTCTTTCCCCAGTTTACATTATAATAGATAAGAAACTTGGGATTCAGAAGTCTGAGCATGCAGTTTAATAGGTGTCAGAGACAGGGCTCAAGCATCGGGCATAGCATCTCAGGTTCTAAGTTCTGAGATTCAAGACATCAGCTTCCTTTTAAAATTTCCAACTTACCCTTGATAATTGTCAGGTCTTTCATGAAGATATTGTGGATCATGTTGAAAAAGAACTTGCTATTTTTGGTATACTGTTGGAAGAAAGGGTGAAGATAACCAGTTTTAGTTAGAATCTCTATATTATAGGTGACATAATTGAGGCTGTGGGATTTATTTCTAGCCTAAAGACATACAGCTAGCGAGTCACAAGGTGTGATGGGAGCTCTTTTCACACTTTGGCAACACGGTTCCCTCCTTTGAAGCCCCCTGTAGGTTCCTCTGGCAACACAGTCTCCACTCTAAACTGTTTTCATGATGCTCTGCATTTTCTGATTAAAAATGCCCAGTGGGAATACATACTGGGAGGCAATTTAGCCAAATATCCTTTTTAACAAATGATTTATTTGCTGCTGCTAGGACAGCATTTTCTCCTAATCTTTCTCTGACCCTCTTCTTTGCTTCCTGTCTTTCTTGTTCACTTCTTGCCAGGAAGTCTCTTATCTTTGCTGCTTTGGGGCCAGTTCATCTTTTCTTCATGATAAATCTGAGGCTAATGAGCACCCAGAAGAAAAGCAAAGCCTAAAGCCACTCAGAAGCACACGTAACTTTTCTTGTGATAGACAAATTATTTTTCCCCTAAATTCCTAAGTGGGGTGCCTCCTAATGAGCTTTCTTCCCCTCACACTAACAATTTTTTCTCATATATCCATCCTTTTCCAAACCAAGGATCATTGAACAAACTTAGATTATTTTGGGAGTAGAAAATAATTTTGATAAAAATCAGCGTGCTCTTGGTGTTCGCACGGTGTTCTTGGTATTTGCATATCTGGAAGTTGTGGCAGAGAGAAAGGAGTCCACATGAAAGGGTCATGAAAAAGGAGAAAATGGCATAGAGTGGCCTTGTACTCTGAGCTCATATACTAAACATAACCATTTTCATTTTATGCATTCAGAGGGCCATATGTCTAGTCAATTGTGAAGACAGACCAAAATTCACGGAAAAGCCGTTCTCTTCATTATACTGCCTATCAAGATGAAAAGTATAACCTTGCTTGTCAGGTTTAATGGAGGCTACGTAGTAGAATAAGATGTTGTCGGTAGAGCAAGACCAGCCAAGCTCAACCCCGAATACTTCTTTCTGCCTGTCACCATGGCGCTCTCCCTCACACGCTTCAGGTCTTTGCTCAGGTATCACACTCTCAGTGAGGCCATCCTTGTTCATCCTATTCAAATTGTTTCTCTAACGTTGTCTCTCTTCCTTTCCTGATTTATAGTCTCTGTAATATTTATCACCATCTGACCCATTTTATATTATACTTATTTATTTGTTTACTGCCTCTCTTCCGTTGCTAGACTGTAAGCCCCATAGCACAGGAAATTTTAACCGTTTTGTCCACTGTTGCATTCCCAATGCTCAGAACAGTGCCCAGCACACAGAAGGTGTTCAGTGAATATCTAATGAGTGAATAAATAAACGAATGGTGGAAGGATAGTTAGGTGTCTAGCAGTGAGACCCAGAGCTCTATCCCAAGTACTTCCCAGATCAAGACCAGTTTTTATTAGTGGCAAAGAGCACACAAATGCATTTCAGATGCTAGCTCTGCCAAGACCAGGTGGCTTTTGCTATTGCATTTTGGAAATCAAGTTGGGAGCTTTACATTCATTCTGTGAAGTCTCAGCCTTTTTACTCTTATAGTCTGGACTCTGACCTCAAAATGCTAGACGGTTTTGTCTTCGACACCTTCCCGTCACAATCTTTGGCCCTTTTCCTCTTGCTCAGACTCCTCAGTCTTATAGTCTCTACTCTGTTATTTCCAGATCAGGCTGTCGTCTGGCCTTCAACAAACTTTATTTCAAAGTTGTCTGATTTCAAAGTAAAATGCATTTAATTAAGCATCCTGGAGAACAAAAAGCTCTTTCATATTTTCATGTTAGCATTCTGTCTTTACTGCCATTTACTTCTTTTTCTTTTCTATTATAATACAAAGGCAGACAATTTTAGTAGGCTCCCAGAAAGAATTCAGCTTAGCAAGTCTACTGGATTCATATTTTTTGTAGCATGCTTTATGAAGCTCAGTTAATAAGACAAACTTTAGAAGGAGAAAATAGCTACTCTCAACAGTTTACAGAGTGAACTCATTCCCACCTCTTTCTTAGGTCTCTGCAGGCCTCTCTTCACAAGGCCTGGCACTTGCTCTTCACATGTCACTTCTTCTTTCAGAATGGTCACATTGCTTTTCTCTCCATTTTGCATCATGGTGTTGGACCTTTGAAGCAGGCGGGCTTGCTGCCACAAGCCACCTAGTTAGCCTCTTGTCAGGGAGCTTTGACCACTCAAACTGGGCTCGTGGACACAGCCCAGAACTCTCCTATCTATTTATCGTCTTCCCCCCTTCCCCTGGGCTCGCTTCTATCTATGCCCGTCTGCTTGCTAAACATTTTAGTTTAATTTCCACTCTCTGATCTTGTGCTGACCTCTTGTATCAGTGACATTCAGTTTGCCTGGTTCGGGTCATTACCTTTTCTTACAGGCCAGGTTTTCACTTATCCTAGAGGCTTCCTATCATCTTTTCTTGACTGCAGTTTTTTTTTTTTTTTTCTTTTTTGAGACGGAGTTTCGCTTGTTACCCAGGCTGGAGTGCAATGACGTGATCTCGACTCACCGCAACGTCCGCCTCCTGGGTTCGGGCAATTCTCCTGCCTCAGCCTCCTGAGTAGCTGGGATTACAGGCACGTGCCACCATGCCGAGCTAATTTTTTGTATTTTTAGTAGAGACAGGGTTTCACCATGTTGACCAGGATGGTCTTGATCTCTTGACATCGTGATCCACCTGCCTCGGCCTCCCAAAGTGCTGGGATTACAGGCGTGAGCCACCGCGCCGGGCCCACTTGACTGCTGTTATCTAAGTATTGAGGCTCATCAACATTCAGTCTCCAGTGCCAGCTTGCCTTACAGCAGAAACTCGAAAACATAGGGAGGACATGTACTCTCTTTCCATCTCCCAGGGAATTGCCAACTTTTTAGCATGTTCTTCTTCCCCCTGCTAACAAAAGGAAAAGGGAAGGGGAAAAGGAAGGGAAGTATTAAATAAGGAAAAACAAAGACAATAAAGAACATAAACTATTAAAGACAAGCCCAAACCAAACCAAACAAATAAGAAGAAACCACCTTGTAAAAGCACTCACAAAAGTGGAACAAGAAGGAAATTTCCCAACATGAAAAGAACCCCACAGCTGATGTCATACTGAATAGTGCAAGGCTGGGTGCTTTCCCCCTCAGATCAGGAATAAGACAAAGATTCTGCTCTTCCTTCCCTGGAGGTTATAGCCAGGACAATTAGGCAAGACAAAGAAAAGGCAGCCAGTCTGGAAAGGAAGAAGTAAAACTATCTCTATTTACAGAAGACATGGTCTTATTTATAGAAAATACTAAAAATCCACTAAAAATCACTAAAACTAATAAATTAGTACAGCAAGCTTGCAGGATACAAGATTAATACACTGTAATTAACTGTTTTCCTATACAGATACAGCAAACAATCCTTTCATCTTAGGTTTTCAGAAGTTTGATGCTGGAAATATCTACAAATAGTGAATTATCCTTGAGGACACAGTATTTATTTATTTATTTACCCAGTACATTTACTGAATAAGTTCTTGGATCTGCAGATTAATTGTTTTGCTAATTATTAATATTATTTACAAAATTTGAGAATTTTTTTGGCCATGATTTACTTTTCTTCTGTTTTTGATGCCTCATTTATTTGTTCTCTATTCTAAGAGTTGAATTTCATTTATAATAGGCTATTTGAAATTATCCTAAATCTCACCATGGCTCTAATCATTTTTTTAAAATATCATTTTCCTTTCTGTTTATCAGATTTAACCTTTTTATTGATTTTTCTTCTAGTTCAAATTTTTCATCTGTTCTTTCAAATTTGCTGTTAGCCTAGCCAGTTAAATTTCTATTTCTGGTAACTTTTTCTTTCTGTGGTTTCCATTTTTACCTTTTTGTAGTTTTCATTTTATTGTTGAGATTTTCCATACAGTCCCTCATATGTCCATATTTTCTTTTAAATCTTTGCACTTAATTTATGGGTCTTTTGAAGTCATTTTCTGTCATTTTTCCTTCTGTTTTGTTTCATGATTGTTTCTATTAACTTCTATTTCTTAAATTATTTGCCAAATTTTCCTGATTCCTTACAGCCTAGAAATTTTTGTTATAAGTTGGCTCTTGTGGGTGATGTGCTATAAGAAGTCTGGATTATAAGGTTTTCCCTTAAAGGAAAGCAAGTATATTACTGGCTGCATCCCCTCCTGACATACTGGGTTTTATACTTTATGTTAGTCCATTTTCACGCTGCTGACAAAGACCTACACAAAACTGGGTAAATCATAAAGAAAAAAAGGTTTAACCGCCTCACACTTCCACAGGGCACATGGCTGGGGAGGCCTCATAATCATGGCAGAAGGCAAAAGGCATATCTTTCATGGCAACAGGCAAGACAGAATCAGACCCAAGCAAAATGGACTTCCCCTTATAAAACCATCAGATTTCATGAGACTTATTCACTACCATGAGAACAGTATGGAAGAAACCTCACCTATGTTTTAATTATCTCTCACTGGGTCCCTCCCACAACATCTGGAAATTATGGTAGCTATAATTCAAGAGGAGATTTGGGTGAGGACACAGCCAAACCATATAATACTTCTTGAGTGGTTAGTATCTATTTCTTTTATTACTAGAGAATGACTCTTTAGGGAATGTTCCTTCTGAAGTGAGAGATTTTTGGGGTCTCAACTCAGTGCCCAGGATGCTCAGTGAAGTGTCTTTACTCTGCTGGCCTGAAACTTCAGTGTCACCTGCCCTGTGCAGCCTCTAGACTGCTTCAGCTTTCAGCCTGCAGCAGCCACTGTTGAACCAACAGTTTTAGTCCCTGTGCATGTCCAGCTCAGTTTTCTGCTAAGACCTGCAATGATCCCACAAAAGCTTCTGGGATCTTATTTGTGACCAGTTCCCTCCTCTTGACAGACTTCCCTCAAATTCTTATACCCATGAATACCATTCAATGCTGCCTCAGCCCAGTTCAAGCTTGGCATCTGCCTGGGCTTCTCAGCCCCACTCCATGACTAAGAACATGCACTCAGGAGGTGTGAGCATCATCATCACCTCTGATCAGGTGTTTTGCCCCTTATTAAAATAATCATAGTCTTGCTGTCTCTTATCCAGTTTCTAAAAGCAGTTGTTCATTCATTCTTATTGTTTGCATTTTATAGTTGTTTATGACAGGTGGGCAGGTCTGATAACAATTTCTTCCACATGGCCATGGTAAAGTCACCATTCATTAAGCTTTAATTTTCCATAAATTTATTCATTTTTAGAATGTTGAGTGTATTTTATATCTGCCCTTTAATTCTTGATAATATCTTATTTTGCTCATCTTTGTGATAATGTCCTTTATTTTGTTAAATATTTCACAGATATTGATTTATTATTATCTATCTTACAATTCCAAAAACTGTAATCCTTGGTGAATTAAATTATTTCTAATTTCTGCTGACTCACATTCTGGTGGTTGGTATTCTGCATGTTTGTTGATCTTTTTTGAGTTTCTTGTTTGATCTTAATTTGTCAAAATCTGCAAGGTCAATATTGGGGAAACCTTCCTCCAAAGTGCAGATGTTTATGTGGACTGCCAGGGGTTACAACTGGCTACAGACCACTTCAACACACCTCAAAAGGGTTGGTTCGGTTCTGGTGCCCAAGACTTCATTCTCCCACCTCAACTTTGTCCCATAGTTTCCATGTAAATAGCTTGCAGTTATCAGCACCTGCTGTTAGGGAACCATCCAGCTTCCTGTGGTTACATTGGCTTCATCTACATGCTACTTTAGCCCTGGTTCTTTTTATTACTCTCTTGCATGGAATGACAAAACAATTGAAAAGATTCCTTACATGTTGTGAGAAGGATAATTCTTTAAGAGATATGTCCTCTTCAGAATAGTTTATGTGACGGGGTCTATTAGAGCACTTCAGTTAGCAAGAGTGCCAGAATGGACATTGCTCTGTTCTCTACATTCGTCTGCTTTTTCATAGAATAAGTATTCACATGTCGTAGTATTCTAATTTACACTGGATTTTTGCAATTATACAGAATGACACTCTAAATTTTTGATATTTGTAAACATTGGAAATACATATAAACAAAAAGAGATCACAAGAAGTGAATTTTGATGAGTCTTAGAATGAATGGAGATCCACACCCAGAAGAATATAAATGGAAGACACATATATTACGTCTGTCTTACTGAGAACAAGACAGATATTTGGAGGGTGCAACTACTTTATCAGTTTTGACTTCACATTTAGCACAGCACCAGATGCATGTTCACTTGATCCAAAGTTTATATCCTTATTTATAATGTATGCAGAAGTAAATCTGCATGTACTAAATGTACCTCTGGAGGTCCAGTTGAGTAGAGATTAATCTGGGTCAGGGACTTGACAGACAAGTGCCTACCTACCTAAAGAAAGACAAGAAATAAGTATTTGTTTGAATGAACGACAAAATGGGATAACTAAGTTATATAATTACCAAAACTGAGTAATTAAATTAATTGCCTTACAGGTTACTTGAAGTGCCAGAAAGTTTTGTCACACCCGTTCCCCCCTTGGTTATGTTAAGTGAAAGCACAGGTGAGTATGACTTGATAAACTTGACATACCACTGAATGTCTGTCCCTCTGCATGGTCCTCACACCCTAAGAAGGCCATGACTACCAAGAGAAAGTGGGGTTCCCAGGGCTCAAACCTGAGAGGAAGTCTTCATGATGCAGCACAAGTTGCATTGGTCTTGGGACCAGATGGACCTGAGTTTAAAACCAAGACCTGCTCTGTGCTCTGTGAACTTAGAAACTTCCTTAATCACGTAGAACTTCAGCTTCATCTCACATAAAATGTGATTAGAAACACCTCCGTTGCTATAGAATGGTGGCAGTAAATGAGATAAAGTACATTAAAATGCTTTGAAAGCATTTTCATATAACACAAAAGAAACACGAATAGAACGAGTCTGCTGAATGCTTCTTGAACACAGGCATAGCAGCATTAAGACATATCAGGTTAATCTTCTCAGGATTCTGAGTTACCAGAAAAATGGGAAAAAAAACAATTTTGAGTTTAACTTCCAAAGTAACTTGGCAGTGAATCTGAATCAAAAAATGTTTAAAATGTTTAAGTGAATTCCTTCTCTATAAATTAGTTTAAATACATAAAGAAAAAAGTAATTTCCCATTCTGCTCCTTTCTGGAGAATATTTAACTATTGGGAGTTATGATTCCAAGAGCCCTCAGGCTCATGAAAAATGTGGCTATTTGCATATGAGACCTCAGAGACTTCTCCTTCTATAGCAGCTGCTTTGTTCATAGCCTCAGGGTTGGAAAAGCCAAGTTATTCTGGGCCAAGCAAGTTATGTTTATTAAAAACAAGAAAATAAATAAAAATAAGACAAAGCAATAAAGTCACATTAGGCTGAAAATCAGGTGAGATGCTTATCTCAGCTCTGCCTGCCAAAATCATTGTGGCCTTGAGCCTGGGCCAGGGGAAAGCCGTCCAGACTGGTTGGATGTTTCTTGGCTCTATCCTTTTTCATGTCTGAGTCTGAAACACTTGACAAGGGGGTTGAGCTACTTTCTGCTGACCAGTGAGTTTTTCCAAGCATCACCTTTCCCAGGTTTCCTGGATTCCATCCTGACAGCTTGCCATGGTTCTCCCCTGCCTAGACCACAAGTTGGATAGGTGATGTGCCTCACTTTTCAGTTCATTTTCTCCCCAGATTTTGTTCCCTTCCTGGCTTCATACTCTGCAGCCTCCTAATGCCTGACACTCTGTCTCAGTGTCCAAACTGGGCTCTTGGTGGTGTTGCCCAGTCCAGCACTGCCTGGACCCAGCATTGACCTTAGCAGCTGGATTATCATTTTTATTTTTCTCCTACTAACTGCTTCAAGAAGCATTCGCAATATCCTACAGTTGTGAACCACCTCTCTCTCTTTGAAATCTAATCACACGTTTTTCACATGTGGAACTTAGAATACTTTCAGCGATGTCTTATCTCCCCACTGTACAGTGAACAAGGTAGGATCCGTGTATGATCTTCCCACTGGCCGTTCATGGTGGCAGCTCTCCTTCAATGCCTTTGCTGGCACAGCCTCCTCTAACGGAATCAGGGCTAAAACCTATTCTCATCTTCATACACTGTACTCTTGCACATATTGTGTCTCTCTGAAATTCTCTTCACTTTCTTTGTTTGGTTAATTCCAACTTTTCGTTAGGATTCTAGCCTAATCATCATTAACTTAGAGACAGGGCTTTAGCCACCTGCACATCCTAATTCCATCACTCTTGTGAATCTTTTGTGGTGCTGGTTCAGATATATTCTACTTTCTACTGCAAGATGTTTAGCTCCCTGATGACAGAAAGAGTAGATAATTTTGCCCATCATATTATCCCCAGCATTTACTATAGTGCTTGGTCCCTATTTTATTTTAAAAGGAAATAAAATAAATGGTCCACAAGTGAACAACAAACTTACACTAAATGAATGAATGAATGGTTTCAAGCGTTCATTGTTTTCATTGGTGACTACTGCCAGGTCTTTCCACCTCGGTCACCCAAAGACTTCCGGTTCGCTTTGGAAAATAAACCAAGACTCGCAGTTTCCCACCTCCCACAGGCTTCCTGATGTCAGAAAATTGCTCTCTTTGCAATGAAAACAGTGGGCATCAAGTCTACAAGCCTGTACATAAAAGGATCCATTATCCCTCGAGCCAAATGTCACTGCTGGAATGGCTTCCAAATGCTGCCAAAAAGAACGTTATTAATAACAGCAATGATAATAATAGTGATCGTAATAACACATATTAAATTTTAATTTATATGACACCCAAGCTCCACATCTCTGAGAGGGAATCATTCTCATAGCAAAGGGAAAAAAATAAAGCAAAATTCCAATTGAAAGGAAATATTATACAATTTGGGCCCAGAGCCAGGCTTTAAGCTGGTTTGTGGGGATAGAAAAAGAAAATGATCTCACCAGGCTTCAGGGTCTGTCAGACTCTACATGAGAGTTCTGAATTTCAGGGATACAACAGAGAGGGGTGGAAACATACGTATTAGTCTCATTTCAAGATAAGCACTCTTTATCATTTTAACTCAAAGCATATAAAATATGGCTCTGGGAGGGTCCCTGAAGGATACAGGAAGGAGAACTGTCTGAAGGCAATCACAGTCTATGTCTACACTGAGAGGACATGGAGAAGAGGGTTAGAGGGGCTGAAGAGTCAGTGCACTGGGTTGTGTCTACATACAATGGTCAAATATTTGTGAAATTAAAAAAAAATGTAGATATTTTCATGGTTGTTAGGATACTTGAAGTATTTTCCCACACATCATGTTTTAATGACTCTAAAATGGTAATAGCCAAAAGGAGGAATAGTTTTAATTTACTGTGGCAATGTTGTGTAATGTTGAGGATATGGGCTTCGGAAGTCTGGAGATTGGGCTTGGGTCATGCCTCCTCTGTTTACCTGAAAATCTTAAATATGCTACATAAATTCCCTGAACTCCCATTTCACGGTGTTGAATTGAGAGCAATGATAGAATACTGGTCAAGGTTTTCCAGAGAAACAGAACCAATTTTATGTAGCTAGGTAGTTGGATAGATGTGATGTGGCAACTGTCTCATGCTCGTAGGTAGAGAGAAGTCTCACAATCTGCCGTCTGCAAGCTGAAGATCCAAGAAAACTGGCGGTGTAATACAGAGTCCAGAGGCTTGAGAACCATGGAAGTCGATGGTATAGGTCACATTCCAAGTACAAAAGCCCAAGAAATAGGAACACCAAGGAGCAAGGACAGGAGAAGAGGGACGTCTCAGCTCAAAAGCAAATTTTACTTCCTCTACCTTTTTATTTTATTCAGGCCCTCAACAAATTCGTTGATGCCCTCCCACATTGGTCACGGTGATCTTTATTCAGTCTATTGATTGAAATTCTAATTTCTTTCAGAAACACTCTCACAGACACACCCAGAATAATGTTTTACTGGCTATCTGTGCCTCCTTAGCAAAGTGAAGTTGACATATAATATTAACCAACATATAGAGAGTTTAACCTCATAGGTTAAAAAATGCTCAGTGAGAATCTCTCATTCAATAAAACTTCACTGAGTACTATGAAATAGTTCACACTTGAAGCAAAATAAGAAAGTAATCTCACAGACTTCCATATATATATATATATATATATATATATATATATATAAATAAATATATAGAACTAAGATTTAATAAACATTTGCAAAGCAGGTCTGTGTACCCATTTTTAAGTGTAATGGATCTGTGGGCAAATAGATTTTAGTGACTGAGAACTTGGAAGACAGGATTCTTGACTGCCTTGTATGTGGGTATGATCTGGGACCTGGAGGAGTAGCCAGAGGCAGATGATTAATTTCTTTAAAATTAATCGTTGTATGACCTTCATTCCCAGGCCACAACTTGCCCCAGGCTGAACTATAATTCAAGATACCATGCTTTTCTGTGTGTCAATCCTTTTCATTAGAGATAAAAACACTAATCTATAATCTGATCTTAATCTATAGCAGGTAAAGAACTTGATTTTTTAAAATAAATATATAATACACACATGTGGTAAAATTTTTAAACTATTAAAATGATACTCCTTTTTATTAAGAGTTCCTTGCTCTCCATCCACAATTTTTCTGTTTTGAATTATTTCATTTTACGTTATTTTTTTAGGGACAGGGTCTCGCTCCGCCACCGAGGCTGGAGTGCAGTGGCATGATCATAGCTGACTGCGGCATCAAACTCCCGGGCTCAAGTGATCTTCCTGCTCAGCATCCCTGGTAGCTAGGATTACAGGTACAAGCCACCACACCTGGCTAATTTTATTTACTTTTATTTTTTGTAGAGATGATGTCTCTCTATGTTGCCTAGGCTGGTGTTAATTCCTGGCCTCAACTGATTCTCCCACTTCCGCCTCACATAGTGCTGAAATTATAGGTGGGAACCACCCACCTTGAAGTTATTTTGAAACTAGGTTTAACTGACATGTCTACACAGGCCATAAACAACTTACAACCTGTCAGATTATATTATAATAACGTTCACAATTATTGAATGTATATTATACGCTAGTCATTTTTCTAAGCACTGTATATGCATCACCACATTTAGTTTTCACAAAACGACTGATTTAAAAGCTGTGTGGCTGGAGTCAAGTTCCTTAACTTTTCTGAAGTCCAGTCTCTTCCTGTGTCAAATAAAGATAGCATTGCTATTCTTGCAGGGTTGCTGTATGCACAATACATTGCATGGTTTTGGCACCTACTAGAGGCTTAAACATAGCGACTACAGCCTATTTCTCGTACCTTGTCTCCACCTGAATAACACATAAGACTAGGTTCCATTCTGATCACCTTAGCTTGTATTATATAGGAAGGCCTTTACTATTTGAATTGTTGAGGTTGGTTTATTCTAGATAAACATGTCTGGTGTGTATTGGGTAAGTTTAATTATTTTGTGATTCTTGAACTCATAGCTATTCAAGTTTATTATTATTCCAAACACTAGATGGAGAGATTTTTACTTTTCATTTTTTATTCTTCCTTTAAAAAATCATTCTAATGTCTTTAGATCTGTAGGCACTACTAAGAAAAGGTAAGTCAAAATTTTTATTTATTTACTCACTCTCCAATTACGCTTTGAGAAAAAACTGGTTGGATAATTCTTTTCTTCAGGCTAGGATATTAAATTATATGGTCATAGACAAGCACAAATAGCAAAATCAGAGTCCCCGAGGTTTGGATTTAAAACAATCCATAACTTTCAGAATAATCCTCTGTAGCAGGGGTCCCCAATTCCCCGGGCCAAGGGCCTGTCTGTGGCCTGCGAGGAACTGGCCACAGAGCAGGAAGTAGGTGGTGGTCAGGTGAGCGAGCATTACTCCCTGAGCTCTGCTTCCTGTCGGATTAGCGGCACCATTAGATTCTCATAAAAGAGTGAACCGCATTGTTAACTGTGTGTGCAAAGGATCTAGATTGTGTACTCCTTATGAGAATCTAATGCCTGATGATTTGAGGTGGAACAGTTTTGTCCTGAAACCATCCCCCTGGCCTAGTTCATCATAAAATTGTCTTCCACAAAACCAGTCCTTGGTGCCAAAAAGGTTGGGGACCACCTCCCAACAAATGAAGTGATTATCACATTCACCTCAAAAGGATCTCAAACTTACCATTGATCAGGTTGCATGAGCCCTATGTTGAGACCTTGGAGATCTGTCAATAAGTTATTTTCTGATTTGTGGACCTTGTTCTATAAAAAGTCATGAAAATATAAACTTAACACACATTATATTTTCATAAACCATGTTGAATTAATATTATAGAAAAAGACAAGTTAGTAGAAAGATAGATTGAGAACTACACTATTTGTAATGTCATTTTAATCATTTTATCTGTAGATAGATGAGGAAGGAAAAACCATTTTAGGCAGAGTGACAACAGTCTGCAAAGGCATGGATGCCCCTGTAGGGAACTCAAAAGTAATTCTGTTTGGTTTTTAGGAAGCTGCAGAGGGACCCTGTATACCACTCAAGAAACTTGGGTTTATTTGGAAGCAATGGAAAATGGCTGATATATTTGAAAGTAGGGAAGTGATATGATTAAATTTACATTATACTATGATAAGTCTTTCTAGACTTATTGAATAAATTAGATATTGAATTAAATTATGATAAACTATTAAATGAATTAGTATTATAAAAATTAGATAATTATTTATAAAATTAAATTGAACTAGTAGATTGGAAAAGGGCTGGCTGAACGCATCTCCCTCTTTATTCCTTGTTAGAAGGATGCTGAAATAGTTGGTATGAAGAATAATAAGCAATTCAAAGAGATCAGTGGTAGTGAGGACAAAGCAGAGGAGAAACAGTCAGTAATATTCTCCATGTGAGGTCCTTGACCCCACATAATTAAAGTGACACTGAATGGAGAGATAGTTTGAGGAAATGGAATGGACAGGACTGAGAAGTTAATTATGGGTGGATGGCGAGGACATGGAAGAAGTTTATGGTGCATAGCAATGGCATCTGGGGGAAGTGGAGATTCATCAGTATGTAAAGAGTAGTTAGAATAAATGACTTACTAGGTGTTAATGTTAACACCTAGTAGTTCATTATCAGATGAATGATGCATTTATTCGTTTAACTTTCTGTAATAAACATATGAGGCAGGTGTCATTATTAAACCCATTTTACTGATGAGAAAACTAAGTCATATAATAGTTAAGTATTCATTTGATGTGTAGATTCAAAATCACACTCAAGCAATCTAACTCCAGAGGTTTTGTTCATAATCACTCTATTTATATCTTCTTAGTATCAAGATGAATATGAGCCCAGCTCACTGGAATTCAATACATATCTCAGCTAAATTGATAAAAGGCTGCAGAATAAGTCAACAAGATTTCCACCCAACCATGTCATGTGCCCTTGACATTAAAGTCCCTATTTCTCAGTTTCTCTCTTTCTCTATTGCGATGGCCATGAATTGACACAAATAAGACACTTAGTCACATATCTAACACTTACTAAATACTTAAGACATCTTGACTATTACTTAGAGAATGAGACCAGCCAAAGTATAACCCTTTATTTTTTTCTTCTAATTTTATTACATGATGTTCAGATAATATAGGTTATATGATGCTAATTTTTATTTTTTTGAGACACAGTCTCCCTCTGTCGCCCACGCTGGAGTGCAGTGGTACAATCTCAGCTCACTGCAATCTCTGCCTCCTTGGTTCAAGCAATTCTCTTGCTTTAGCCTCCCGAGTAGCTGGGACTACAGGTGCCTGCCACCACGCTTGTCTAATTTTTTGTATTTTCAGTAGAGTCAAGGTTTCACCTATTGTCCAGGATGGTCTCAAACTCCTGACCTTATGAGCTGCCTGCCATATTAACTAAACTTCCATACATATATGTACTTGAAATAAAATTAGCTAATTGGTTTATTTAAAATCTGTATTCTTACTTATTTTTATCTTTTTGTTCTTTCATATTTTGAAAGAAATGTTTCAAACTCTCTTATTATATGCATTTGTTATTTTTATCATTATTGTTCCCTTTTTCTTTTCCTCCTTCTCTTTCTTCAAATATATTTTCAGGCTAAATTGTATGATGTATAGAAGTTTACAATTGTTTTATGACCTTGCAAATTGTTTCTTTCTCATTATTATTTCACTAGTTGTCTTCAATTATTTATTTTGACAAATGTTAATGTGGCTACACAACTTTTTTCCTGCTAATATTTGCCTGGTGTGTTTCTGTTGCTTTATTTAAAAGTTGTACATGTTAATTCCCTTTTTAGCAAGTCCTATATTCCTTATTAAGTAGCTATGTATGTTTCACACCTTAAAACTCTTTCCGACCTTCTAACCAACATAAAGTAAGATCCAAAATCCTTATCATGGATTACAAATCCCAGCATAATAGGCCCTGGGCTATTTCTCAGATTTTCTTTTCATTTTCTTTTATTTTGTTTATTTATTTTTCCGTAAGTTATTGGGGATACTGGTGGTATTTGGTTGCATGAGTAAGTTCTTTAGTGGTGATTTGTGAAATTTTGGTGCACCTGTCACCCAAGCAGCATACGTTACACCCTATTTGTAGTCTTACTCCTCATCCCCGTCCCACTCTTCCCACCAAGTCCCCAAAGTCCATTGTATCATTCTTATGCCTTTCCATCTTCATAGCTTAACTCCTACGCATCAGTGTGTACATAACAATGTTTCGTTTTCCATTCCTGAGTTACTTCACTTAGAATAATAGTCTCTAATCTCATCCAGGTCACTGCAAATGCTGTTAATTCATTCCTTTTTATGGCTGCATAGTATTTCATTATGTATATATACCATGGTTTCCTTATCCAATCATTGATAGATGGACATTTGTGTTGCTTCCACGATTTTGCATTTGTGAATTGTGCTGCTATAAACATGCATGTGCAAGTCATCTTTTTCAAATAATAACCTCTTTTCCTCTGGGTAGATACCCAGCAGTGGGATTGCTGGATCAAATGGTAGTTCTGCTCTTAGTTCTTTAAGGAATCACCACGCTGTTTTCCATAGTGGCTGTACTAGTTTACACTCCCACCAGTAGATTTTCTTTCCTACACATCCCCTCCTCACCTTGTCTGCTCAACCACTGGCCTCCTTTCTGCTTATAGAACATGCCAAGAATACTTTTCCTCAGGGGGCTTTGCACTTGCTTTGTCCTCTGATATGGACATCTTTCCTCCACTTATTCTCAGGGCTCCCTCTTTGTATAATCCAGCTGTCTGTCCGCATTCTAGTTCCTCTGATAGAACACCCTTGGCATTCCCATCTAACCTAGGACCTCTCCTCCACCATCACTTGCCACACATTTACCCAGCTTTATTTTTCAAAAGAACTTTGTGTTGATTTCCCAGGGCTGTTGTAAGAAAGTACCACAACCCAGTAGCTTAAAACAACAGAAAGTGATTCTCGGACAGTTCTGGAGGCCAGTGTTGTTAGAGCCATGTTCTTTCTGAGGACTCTAAGGAGGATCCTTCCTGCGTCTTCCTAGCTTCAGGTGGTCGCAGGTAATTCTTGGTGTTCCTTGGCTTGTTGCTGCATCTCCATTTTCACATGACCTTCCCTGTGTGTGTGTGTGTGTGTGCGTGTGTGCGTGTGTGTGTCTCCTTGCCTCTTCCTGTAAGCACACTGGGACTCAGATTTAGGGCCTGCCAAACTTCACTTTAACTTAACTAATTGGGAAATATGCAAAGACCTTATTTCCCAATAAGGTCACATTATGAAGCACCACGTGGATGTGAATTTCAGACACTATTCAACCACCACAGACTTATTTATATGTGATGTTATGTATGTATGTATTTGTTTGTTTCACCCTATTAAAATATTAATTCTACAAGGCTAAGACATTAATCTCTTCTGTTCTTTAGTATATCCGCAGTGCTTTGTGGATGCATAATCAATATCTGTTACATTAAGAAATTCTGTTTTACTTAAAATGTAAATAACATATTTAAAAAAACAAATGTGAAGATCCAAAACAATTTTGAAGATCCAAATTGCAAGATGTTTGGGGTTATTTCTACATTTCATTTTTCTTTTTAATGTTTTTATTTTTATATTTAACGTTTTTATTTTTGTTACCTTCCTTTTTTCACCTTTTGTTAGAAAGATTGAATTTTATCTAAATCTATTTCCCTTTCTTGTTTGAAAGTTAATTACTTATTGTAAACATGTCATTGCTCCCTTCAATTATAATAAGCTTCTTAAAAAATTCAATATTAATCAATACTTTTATTCTCTTCTCTCATAATACAATCTACTGTACAAGTTCCAATTATCATCCTCATAATTTTTATTCCTTTTTTTTTTTTTTTTTTTTNTGGACTATAATGGCGTGACCTTGGCTCACCGCAACCTCCGCCTCCTGGGTTCAGGCAATTCTCCTGCCTCAGCCTCCTGAGTAGCTGGGATTACAGTCGTGTGTCACCATGCCCAGCTAGTTTTTTGTATTTTTAGTGGAGACGGGGTTTCACCATGTTGACCAGGATGGTCTTGATCTCTTGACCTCGTGATCCACCCGCCTCAGCCTCCCAAAGTGCTGGGATTACAGGCGTGAGTCACCGTGCCCAGCTCCTCATAATCTTTATTCTTACAGCTAATGCTTATTTAAATTTGTTATCTGATATGAAATAATGGACTTTTTTTTTTTTAATGTAATGTCTGTAAAGCAGGCAAATAAACGAAAAACACTTCTAGGCCAACAAATACAAGCCTAGATTCAAATGTTTTCCTAAAACAAGACATGAATTTGTATTTTTTCTCACTAGAGAGAGGAAGAATGTATGGTAGCCTAACACAAAATAATGTTTTTAAACCCATAGATTTATCGTTTTTTTGTTGTTGTTGTCATTTATCTGTACTTACTGCATTTCGCTTTTTCTGCCTTCCAGTCCTGTTATTCTAAAATGCATTTTAATGTAGCATATTTTAGTAAGAGCCTGTGAAAATTGATTCAAAAATATCTTTATGCCACTCTCACTTTTGAAAGGTAATGTATCTGGCTCTAGAATTCTGGGTTGACAGTTATTTTCCTCAGAATTGTGAAGATGTTAAGATATTATTTTGTTGTCTTTCTGACATCTGCTGTTGCTGATGAAAAGCCCACTAACAGTGTATTTGTTGTACACAGAATTAATCTTTCTCTCTCTCTCTCTCTGTGTATATATATTAAATGATTATCATTTAATTTATATATATATACACACACACCATTTAATATATATGTATATATATTTTATACACACACACACACACACAGATATGGTGTTAAATGGCAATAATTTAATTCTGGGAACAACAAATACGCTGTCAGCAAGATATCTATATCTATATATTTTTGGTTGTTTTTCTTGGATGTTCTGCAGTTTTATTTTGCTTGTAATGTTTTTCATGGTAAAAGTAGAATTTCTTTATATTTATCTTACTAAAGACTTGTCATTTATCAAGCTGGAGACTCATATCTTCTTTTTTAATACTAAAAAGCTTCTCATTTAAATTTCATCAAGTATGAGCTTCTTGATTTCTCTCTTACTTTTCTTTGATCTCTTCTTAGATGTATGTTGGACTTTCTTAATCTCCATCCCTCTCTTTTTGTTACTGATGTTTCACTTCTATATTTCCTAAAGTCACTATGGTATCATCAGATCTTTTGGTTTAAAGGATCTTTCACATCAAAATGTTATTTCAATATGAAATAACATTTGGTTTAAATTTATTCTATGTAATTGTAAGTATTTTTATTAGTGAAAGTTTTATTTTTGGACATTCTTAAATTTGCTTGTTCTTTTTTTAGATTATGTTGTTACTTTTTAATTAAACATAAAATTTCCTATTTTAATTTTCTTTATTACTTTAAATATATTTATTTAAAGGGTTTTGTTGTTGTCGTTGCTGTTATTTACAATTCTTGAGATACTAATTCTCATACTCATTGTATCTGATGATCCTATCATAATAGCTTATTTCTTTATGTGGCTGTAATTTTTACTGAGCTTTCAAAATTTTTAACCAGTACCCCCTCCCAGGAATGGGAGCTATTTTGTGGAATTTTGTAATTGCTTCTCTAGGAGTCTGCCTCGAGTTTTCAATAGTACTAGCTTTGTTTTTGTTTTGTTTTGTTTTTAATTTTAATTTATGAGATAATAGCTGAATCCTGGGTCTCAGTTTCTCATGGGTGCCTTTTGCTCACATCCAATACCCTTGGCAAAGTCAAGCTTCCTTGTCAGTGTCCAGACAAGTGACTAGGGTTTTCATGGAAGAGGAAACTCTTTAGGAATCTGGAATTTATGCAAGGGCTTTGCTTTCATGGACCTAAACCCCATTTCCTGTATCTCTTAAATAGCAGAACCTTAGTTTTTATTGCCTACAATACATATCTTAGTCTAAAACCCCAAGGTCCTTTGCAGAATCAGCTCAGGTTTATCTTGCCGGCTTTACTTCTATTTTTATGACTGGAATCTACAAATTCTCATTTTTTTCTTTTAAGTTCATCCTTGTGTCAAACACTTTGTTATCTTTTCTCAACATGTATATGATTTTAATAACAGGTGGGGGCTTATCTGTTTCATTTTAGACTTGCTAGATTGCTGGAAGCACCCCTAAATTGTAGAGTTCCAGGAATTACACAGTGTTTATGTAGGCCTTAGAATATCTTGCCTAGAAGCAGCAGGAAAGTATCACATGTGTAAATCCCACCTGAAAAGCAGTAGAAAACATTACTTGGTGTTCAGAGAGGCTTTGTAAAGGGTAGTTAAATAAGTACCTCCTGCAAAAATAGGGGATTTTTAATTAATTTATTTATTTTTTGTATTACTTTATTTTTATAGTATATGAAATAAACAAGAAGTATTTCTGAAATTGTGGAAACTGATTTAACATGACATACACAAACATCAGGCAAACAGCGGAATCCACGAGGCTGGGAGATGCCGTACTGTGTTTCTGCCCTTTATTTTTGATTCTGACACCACTCCTCTGCACTTAGATTTTTATGTGCGAACAAGGCAGCACTTGACCCTGATTTCCCCCTTATCTCTCCCCGCTGAATCTGGGATGACATTTGACATTTGATTGTGTCTTTCCCCCCACCTATGAAGAATATGTATTTGCTAAAGAGTCTGTAAGAACAAAGAATGGAACTTCTTTAAATAGAGGGGCTGTTTCCTCTCAACAGCAGGGATGAACAGGCAGCCAGGCATTGGGTGATTTCCCAGAAGCAGGATTTCTAGCATGCTTGGCTCTTCTCTCTTGGCAAATGCCTTGGTGCCTCACCACAAACACTAACTCCTTCTTCCTTTTTCCTCGCCTGCCCACAGCCTGCCAATGTCACTTGAAGGAGCATAAATAGCTGTACCAAGCGTGTCTCTTAAACTTGTAGAGCAAAAAATCTATGATTAAATATATATTGCCTAAGTTTTGATCTTGCCACCAGATGGCAGGAAAAATCAGAGTCAAATAGTTTCTATAGATCAACATGAACTTTTTTCTTTTTTAGAAAATTCCTTCCAGAATATGAAATAGTTTGAGTTCTTTCTCATTGAACGAGAGAAGCTTTCACCAGCTAGTGTAGAGGGGAGGGAGCCAGTGAGCTCCTGCACAGATGTGCAAACAGTTTCTATACAACTTTTTTCTTTTTCAGAGAGGAGAATATAAACCAGGTTAGACGACTCCATGACCTCTGAGAAAAGCAGTTCACGATTCTATAAGCACTAAGGTTTGCTGTACCCAGCAAATGCTTAAGCTAGTTGTCCTGAGGTCCCCATGATGAGTGCCCCTCTTGGGATGAGAAGTTGTACCCATTTCATTGACCCCAGCAGAGACAAATATTTGACTTTGAATATTTATCCTTACAGTCTTCATTTGTAACCACTTCCAATCAGCAAATTTGAGATGAACGGGAGCTTTCCCTGAATAATACTATATTTTTTTATTCTCTCATGCTGTCTAGGGTAGCCAAATGACCGTATTTCTGGCCAGGGGTATGTAAATAGAAGTTCACATGTGCTTTGGAGGGAATCTTCCCAGTGGGAGTGCATGTTTGTTCATCCTCTTCCTTCTCATTGGGAGATGTGATGGCTGATACTTAACAGCCCTCTGGGACTCTGAGGGAAATGCTGTGTGCTGAGAATGGCAGATCAGCAAGGTAGGAGGGGCCTGGGCCCTGACATGTGTAAGGAACACCCCTACCTGCTCTACACTGCCAACCTCTGTGCCTCTGTTGTGGGTATGACAGAAATATATTTGTATCTTTTTATTTATTTATTATTTTTGAGACAGAGTCTCATTGTCACCCAGGGTAGAGTGCAGTGGTGCCATCTTGGCTCACTGTGCAACCTTCCTGCCCACCCGCCCATTCTCAAGCAATTCTCCTGCCTCGGCCTCCTGAGTAACTGGGATTACAGCACACACGACCATGCCCTGCTAATTTTTGTATTTTTAGTAGAGATGGGGTTTCACCGTGTTGGCCAAGCTGGTCTTGAACTCCTGACCTCAGGTGATCCACCCTCCTCGGCCTCCCAAAGTCCTGGGATTACAGGTGTGATGCACCGCACCCAGCCTATTTGTATCTTTTTAAAGTGTTAGATACCCTGTCGTTCTCAGACGGATTTTATCTTAACTGACATATCTTCTCATTGTAGTTTTTATCTTGCTCTATTTCACCAATTTCACCATTTAATAGTGTTTAAAGCAAAGTTTACAGCCCTACCACCTCTTACTCCTCTAAGAAACTCAAGAGATTGTTCTGAAGATAGATCCTCCAGTACAGAAAATCTAGCACTCTTGGACTGTCGTTGTTTCAATGTGAAAGTTGTAATGCAATCATTAAGCAGTTATTGAACATAGACATTGAGTATTTTCTCTCCCCTGCCTTCCTGATTTCCTTTTTGTTTTTTAAAAAAATACAAATAGCTAATTAAGTTAAAGTAACACAAATTTAAAATGTACTCTATTATTGGGGAATAGGTTGCAATGTAAATTTCTGACTAATTTAGAAAGAATGCCATTTTGAGAATAATTTGCTAAAGTTTTTCCCCCTACTTAACTTCAGGCTGGGGAAAACAGGCAGTTTAATTACAAACTAGACAAATGCAGTCTCTGAAATCTTGTTTAGTGAGTTCAAATATAATGAGCTTTCAGAAAGCGGTGAGAGAGAAAATGATCATTTATTTATTGGGTTTTTCTGCTTGCTATTTTGTGTTTGCATTTGTTTGGTGTAGTTTTCCATTAAGACTTAAAACCACTGTTTCTGATAAAGGGAAGAAAGATACCAAGACATCATTGCAGAAACTCCTAGACTTGTGAAGAGTCTGCTCCTACTCCTGGACTGGACAGAATCTCCATCGCTAGCATGGTGGAGCCACAGCAATGTAAAAATCAAGGCAGCCCTCAGCTTTCTTTTTTGTTACCAACTAGTCTTATTGCCTTTTGTCTGTAGCCAGTGTTTTGCCTATTGAATGTCAACCAGAAAGGAGACATCTATCATCAACACACGGCTCAGCTCTCAATCAGATCTGCCTGTTTAGTTAATATCTTGTTCAGTTTCTTAGGACACTTATATTTGTGCAGGAATAGAGGATGGGATTAAAATTTCTAGAGGGGTATTGGTGACATGAAGAGAAGGTTTTCATATTCCATCATGGTAGCCTATTTAGAATCTTCCATTTAGCTGGGATAGTGGCAGATGCTTACCCCAAAGCACTGGCCTACTGTTTTTCTTTCTTCAGTGTATGTCCAAGAAGACAGAGGACCTTTGCATTGATCATTGTTGCATCCTTAGTTCCTAGCACAATAAACAGCACATAACAAATGTTGAATAAGTATTTATCTGAATAACAAATAACCCCCTTTATCTTCAGGATAAAGTTTGGGCTCTTTTGCATGACATTCAGCCACTTTGCAATCTGCATTTAACCTTTTGACAGGCTTCATTTCCTACTGTCTCCTGACAATTACTGAACAACAATATTGAAGGCATGACGGTTTCCTGAACGGGCATGGACTCATATTCTGTGCATTTGCTGAGGGTACCCTTGGTAAATGTTTAAAGTACAGCTTAAATGTCATCTCTGTGCAGCCTCTTTGAAACCCAGCTGTTTCTGTTCCAGGAACAGTTCAACTGCTTATGCATGAATTTAATAGCAATCACTAATGGATCAGCTACTCTGTTCCAGGAACACCAAAGTTCTGAGGACAGTACTTGAGGGTAGAAGAACACTAAGTTGGAACAAAGGAAATCAGGGCAGAGCATAATGCCCAAGAGTCAGCAAAAACCATATTAAAAATCCTCCCTATGTATTTTCAAGAAGAAAAGGCCAGCCCGTGGAGAACTGATGGACTTAATAGCTAGTTGATTTATTCAACAAGACTTGCCTAATTCTTCCTTCTTTCTAATCACTTTGGATTTCAGCAACACCATCTCCGATGCATCCCCAGTGCAACCCATCCTGCATCTGACCTGTCTACTGTTGCTTTGCTCTCCCTCTGGCTGTTCTACACCCCTTCTCCACACCTGCCTGTCCAGCTTCTACCTGGCCTTAAAGAATTAGACCAGGAGTCCTCTTCCAGGAAGCTTAGCTTGTTGCTCCTTCGGCTTGAATTACATGACTCTCACAGTGTACATGTCTAACACCGCTTTCACCATTTGTAATTATTTATGTGTCGAATCTCCCTGCTTCCCTGAGAGACACATGGAAATCTTGTTGAAAATGCCAATGATATAAAATCAGACCCTTCAAAAGTGAAGCTTGGGAGTCTGAATTTTGATAACTTCTCCAAGTGATTCAAAACCACTTCTTTGGATTGTAAGTTCCAGGGGGCCAGAGCATCTCTCATCAGCACGTGTGCATGGTAGAATGACTCTTATGCAGGAGATGGGCTATTAATACAAGATCCCTAACTGAGTAAGTGGATGACAGTGCCCGAGTGGCATCAGAATGAATGATCAGGTTTTTCCCTGTCTGCATGGAGTCTTCAACTCCTGGCCATGGTCCATCTGGCCTTACCTCTGAATTCTTATCTTTCAAAGGTGCAACTGCATTCACCTTTCATCCTGTCTTTGTTTCTGGATCCTTCCTTGGGATTTAGCTCTTGCGTCTATGGTAACATATTACATAATTCACTTATTTCTTAGGTTTATCATCTTTGTCTGTTTCCCCCACCCAAAATATAACCTGTACAAACACAGGGATTCATTTTCAATTTTGTTCAGTGACAAACATCTACTTCAATGACCTAGAACAGTATCTGTCAGGTAATAGATGCTCAGTAAATATTTGGCTAATAAATGAATACATGAGTGAATGGATGAGTTTCCTGAGATGAATCCATTGCTGTTCAGCCTTTACTCTTTAACATAATTTGTGCAATGGCACTTTCTCCCCTTTTACTAATTTCTTCCAAACAGTCCTCTTGCAATTTTATCTATCCCCTCATCTCCTTGCTGGACGCCCCAGCTCTCAGGCTCTGTCCCTAGACCACCGTCTCAGTCACACCCAGGCCTGGCTCCTCCTAAGCACTTCAAAATGTCACTGGGTATTGCTTACCTTCAAGGAACCAAAGAAGCATCTCTCGTTTCAAAATATTAGCACTTCCATGAAAGCCAAGATCCCAGCTGCTGTCTTTAATTTATTCTAATGCTGGGCAAGGAAATCTCTGCTTCCCACTTGGAATGCGCAGAGCTCCCCTCTGGGAAATAAAGATGACATGGGTTAGATTCATCACCGCAGATGGCACCTGCTGCTGCATCCTCCTAAATGATTCCACATTTGGGCAAGCTAGTTGGGGCAGAATGGCTGGCTTCAAATGCTGTGTGGCTTGCTAACGACTTACTTGGTTGCATCTTTTTACCTTAAGTCACTGATTTGAAAATAACCCAGATTTCTGGTGATAAAAAGTGTTTCTCTGTGACAAATGGGGTACAGCGTGTTTAAGAAACGATGTTTTCTTTTAGGTCAAGTCCTGGTGAATAATTGTTTCTACTTGGTGTGGTGGGGACAGACTCAAAAACTAGCCTGTCCCTTTCTTCTCTGTGAGCATGGTCTCTGAGGCAGAGGGCTGGAGCTGGTCATGCGGAGAGGTGGCCTGATACCTCTGTTGGATCTGAGACTGTCCACGTGTGACTGGAGACCTCAGGGACATAGGAAGTCAAAGGTGGGCTATTAGATGGGGAAAGTGAGTTAGCGAGGCAGGCAGCAGGGTCAGCAGGATGGGATAGGAGAGATAATACTACTTTGGTTTTCAGAAGGCACAGCTTCACTTTCTCATGCTGTCACTTACTACCTGTGTGATCCTGGGTTAGTTAAGGAAATGAATTTCAGAAACTGTCTAATCTGGAAAAGAGAAGTGACAATGTCTCTTGTGAGGCTATGTTATGACTCGTGGGTGTATAAGTTGTATACAAACTGTAAAGTGCTGTAGAAATGGAAGTCAGATGATGAACTAGCTGAGCCTTTACCTTCTTGCTTGAGGAATGTCAGATCCTTTTTCTTCTTTGTTTCTCAAATCCTACCTTCAAAGCCAAATCAATTCTCCTCTTCTTAAGTCAGAGAATTTTATCCACAGATCATCGAGTCAAACTATGGGCCTGTGTGGGTAGAAGAAAGACAAGAAAGATGTACTAAAATACAGCATGCTGGTCCAGGTTACTAGTGGTTTGCATTGTCTTTGTTGGGCTATAGAAGACACTTGGGTTTGAATTCTCTTTTCATGTGTGTGACATCAATAAAATGAGAGACTACCACTTAGGTCAAGTGACTCGTTTGCCCAAGCTGGAATATGCACAAAAAGTGCACACAGAGCTGGTACACACACAGCTATTCATGTACACATGAATCCTGTGAGTTCATGTACAGCTGATACGTAGAAGAACTGAGATTGTATTCCAGATCCTTTGGAGCCTAAAGACTGGTTTTCCCCATATGTGGTAGGACAACCACTGGGATAGGAAATCAGGGGAGAACAGAAAAAGACAAAGCATCCTAGTGTCAAACATTAGGGTAAATGTAGCTGTACTTGTTTTATAAATACAGTTATTTAGTTCCCAAGAGCTTCAAGGAATATAAATATTTTCTTCCCAAATGAGGCTCAATGAAGTCACTTTCATTTGATTCATTCATCAGATCATTTGACAAATACTCATGAGTGCATAATACAGGCTAGACAATGTTCTAAGCCTTGAGATCAAGACATAATGAGCCAATCAAGGTTGCTGCCTTCATAGAATTAGTGGGAAAAAAGGTAAAGAATTTTCTGGGCATGGTTGTTTTATATTACATGAAGTAGTACCCTATTGGGAGGATTGTGCTCAACTGCAGTTACTTTTAAGAGATAATTCTGTTCCCAGAAATTTATTTTAAGGAAAAAAAAAAAGGCAGATTGCACAATATCTATTTTTAAGAATGTTTTCCGCAGTATTATTTATGTTCGCACACAAGTAGAAAGCTGCCTAGATGTCTATTAACAGGGAAAAGATTACATTAATCAGAATCATATTCACTGAATGGGGTTATGTCTGCCTTTGCACAGTATGCACATACAGTGGATTCCGATCAGTTGAAAATTATGGCTCTGTGTGGGCGGAATAAAGATAGGAAAGACGTACTAACATGCAGTATGCTGCCCCAGGTTACTGGTGGTTTTCATTGTCTTTGTTGGGCTATAGCAGATACTTAGGTTTGAATCCTCCTTTCCTGTGTGTGATCTTAATTAAATAATGTAAATCCCATGAGTCTTCTCTCTAAAATGGAAATAAAGGTGACCTTGTGGGGCTGTTGTGCATTTTAAATGAGATAATGTATACTAAAGTATATATGGCACAGTGCCTGGTCCAGAATTAGAAGTTAAGAGTGATCTGTTTATTCATATTATTTTCCAAGGTGTCTACAATTAATATGTATCACTTCACTAATCAGAATAAAATCCAATCAATATTAAAAGAGAAAGAGAAGAGGGTGAGCCAGACTGACAGGTCCTCTGACAAGCAAGACATCAAAGGCCCTTGCTATTTACTGTCATACTGGGTAATGAATATGAGTTTAACCATCATGCAATGGCCATTTTGCAAGAGAAATTGTCATGAAAAGTTTTATTTTTTTCTCAATAGAAATCTTTGGAAAAGACCTGAGACTATACCTTAAGGTCCGTCATGTCCAAGAGTGATTAGGTTTAGAGGGCTGAGCCATAGCCAGTGAATAAACATTGTCAGTTTCACCTAGGAAAGGATGCATCTGTGGCGGATGCTGCCTTGTAAGGTAGTGAGCTCCTCATTGACCAGAGGTAATCTAGCCAAGAATAGGAGACCCTTTTCCCATTAGTTTGCAGGAAAAAAATTCCATATTGGGTGGAGGTTGGACTGATTCTTTTCCATCCTTGTGATGCAATGAGTCCATGAAATACCAGAAAGGAATATTTTTCCTTTGTATTTTCCTAGGAACTTCCACAACCATGCCTGATTCCTACCAAAATTTAAAATGTGATGTTTGGCCAGGTGCAGTAGCTCACACCTATAATCCCAGCACTTTGGGAGGCTGAACTGGGTGGATCACCTGAGGTCAGGAGTTCAAGACCAGCCTGGCCAACATGGTGAAAAACTGTCTCTACCTAAAAATACAAAAGCCTGGACATGTGGCAGGTGCCTGTCATCCAGCTACTCGAGAGGCTGAGGTGGAAGAATCACTTCAACCAGGGAGGGGAAGTCGCAGTGAGTCAAGATGGTGACACTGCACTCCAGCCTCATGCCAGAGTGAGACTCTGTCTTAAAAAAAAAAAGTGACATTTGATTTTGGCACCTTTTGCTGTTGCCTACCCCACCCATAGGAGTATAATCACCTCAGGGGGTCCCAAGTGGCTTTGGATGCAACTCTTTGCCATACCGGGGTAAGTTCTTCATCCATGTTTCCATCAGTACAATGCAGAGGAAACAGCCTGGACTCTGAAATAGGAAATGCTTCATTTAGATCTTGACCACTTTATGCAAAAGAGAGTAAATATAACCTACGACAAATTTTAAAAAGAGCTTGGTTTTTCTTCTCTGTAAAATGTGAATGAGAAATCATCTATCATGGGCTTCATAGGAGAAGGAAATAGAAGGCAACTGGAAAAATATAAAAGTAAACATGTGCCTTGAACATAAAGGATTCTTGCCTTTCCCTTTTTCTCTCCCATCTTCTCTTTCTTCTAGTAACTTCTCTCCTTAATTTTGTTTCTTATTTTTTTCCCCAGGCTATTTTCCCTTTTCCTTCTCTTTCACTAATGCTGACAACAATCTTTTGCTTTTGTCTGGTCTTTTCAAGTTTGTAAATAAATGTTCTTATGCTTTCTCAGTTGGCCCTCACAAAAAAAAAAAAAAAAAAAAAAAGAAGTTTGAAAAGAGTAGAAAAAAGAAAAGGAAAATAAAGGAAACAAAAATCACTCCTATGAGGTAGATAGTATCATTTTAGCTTTACAGTGAGAAAACTGAGACCAAGAGAAATGAAATAATTTTCTAAAGATATAGGACAATGGAATACTACGAAGCCATAAAGAAGAATGAGATCATTTCCTTTGCAGCAACATGGCTGGAGGTGGAGGCCATTACCCTAAGCAAACTAACACAGGAACAGAAAACCAAATACCACATGTTCTCATTAGTAAATGAAAGTGAAACATTAAGAACATATGGACACAAAGAGGGGAACAACAGGCCCTGGGGCCTATTTGAAAGTGGCGGGTGGGAGGAGGGAGAGGATTGGAAAAACATACCTGTTGAGTACTATTCTTATTACCTGGGTAACAAAATAATCTGTATCTCAAACCTCCATGACACGCAGTTTACCTATAAAACAAACCTGCACAAATATCTATTTTTAAGAATATTTTCCACAGTATCATTTATGTTCACACACAGGTAGAAAGCTGCCTAGATGTCTATTAACAGGGAAATGATTACATTGATCAGAATCATATTCTATTAAAAACTGAAAAAGAAAAGAGAGCAGCTGTGGGGCGGAACAGACAAGAGTGACACTTGGACCCATACGACTGTCACAGGTACTAACGGAGATGCTGGCTACTCTCATTTCTTGGGTGTTTTCACTAAATTAAAGAGGAAGGACAATATCAAAATAAGATTTAACGAATAGATTCTACTCATAAATGATTGCTTTTATTTATTTTTATTTCAGTAGGCTTTGTCAGGGGAACAGGTGGTGTTTGGTTACATGAATAAGTTCTTTAGTGGTAATTTCTGAGATTTTGGTGCACCCATCATCTGAGCAGGTACACTGTACCAATGCATAGTCTTTTATCCCTCACCCCCCTGTTCCCAAATTCCACTGTGTCGTTCTTAGGCCTTTGCATCCTCATAGCTTAGCTTCCACTTATAAGTGAGAACATGTCACGTTTGGGTCTCCATTCCTGAGTTACTTCACTTAGAATAATGGTCTCCAATTCCATCCAGGTTGCTGGGAATGCCATTAGGAATGTCGCTTTTAATATTTACAAAATACATGCAGTTAATATCTATTATCACTTGGTGGGAAACAGTTGAAATGTACATTTGAGGATCTTCTTAGATGTCAGGTTGAGGCCAAATGGCCTTTCAGAGCTCACCGCCTCCCCTTCACTGGCCTGTGCAGACGCTCTGGGTTGGCAGGGAACGTTCTCGTAGTAAATCACATAGGAGCTAGCCAGTTGCTTTGGCAGACGGTGGCCAGTAGGCTTTTCAATTAAAATAAATCACAGTGATTGAGCCATCATATGAGCAGAGGGATTGGTGGCAATAAAAAGAAAACACTGATGTGTTTTGAAACGCTGGTGACTTATCGCAGTGGAGCATGGGGAATGAAGTGATGTGGGGTCACCATTCTCCTCTGCCACCCTGCCCCCTCTGCCACCCACGAAGGGCTCTTGACACTGCAGGAAATGCTCCATGGCCATCATGAAGCAGGCCTGAGCCACACACGCAGTATTGTTCATTAGGCCTCATACCAGGCAGCCAACTTGATTACGATTTGGCAGACGCTGGGTCTCTGAAGTAATTTCAAACCTGCCCCAATCACAAGCGAATATCAAGTCATAAAACAAAAGAGCCGGGAGGGCAACTGTTCCAGCCCCTTCATTTTACAGATGAACCAACTGAGACTCACAGCACGTAGGAAGAGCTGGAGTTGGAGCAGGCTGACTGTGCTGGGGTTTTCATCCACTCACTTGCTGGGCAGATGGCCTCGGGCATGCCCTCTGTGGCCCTGGGCTCCTGTCTCCTCATGGATGAAATGCCTACCATGCTGCCTCCTTCACAGAGCTGAGGGACTGGAAGCACTAGATGTAACAGCCCGGGCAGAGGGCCTGGCACAGAGGAAGAACTTATAATATATGGCCATTAGAGAAATTTGTCCAGAAACACACGATTTGGAAATGGCAAAGCCAGGGCTTGGATATGGGGTCTTTCTCCAAAACAGGTCTCTTTCTATTACCCGCTGTAGCCTCATAGAATTAACATTTACGAAAACACTGCAACTCATTTGCATGGTTTCCACAGTCTGGGGAAAAGAGTGGCTGGAGGAGGGATGTGTCTGTGAGAAAAAAAAGGTCACCATAAAATCATTGAATATTGGGCTGGGAGGGAGTCCGGGGTTGTTTATTCCAGACCTTCATCTGACAAGCTCTGATAAGTGTCTCAGTAACCCAGTGTTCCTGCCCTGCCACCCATCCCCTTCTCCAGGGGTTCTGGCCCTTTCGAGACCTGCTTTCGAGGAAGTGCTGAACTCATTTTTCCTCACTGATGTTCAGTTTAATGATTACAGCTTCAGCGTAACCCCTCCCAGGAGGACGTGCTCCTTCCTTCGGTCAAGACTTTAAGCTAAGAGAGTCAAATGCTAATGGGAAAATTAGAAGCTTTAGCTAAGCAGCAGAGAGTACTCTGCACTGTGTCTATACCCAAGAATTAGGCCATTCCTGTGGTTCTTATTGATCTTCTGGAATCTCTAACACTCTCTTTGTTTCAATAAACCCCAAGGACGTATTTATTTAATCACTAATTCAGTATATTCAGTTAGTATATATTAAGGTCCTGTAAGATTTTATACATAGCTGTAGACCTAAGATAGGCAGAAGTGCTAAATAAGTCCGTCCAGTTAAGCGGAGTGGTGCCGTTGCAGAGTGAACCCCAGCCTGGACGGGCATATGGAAGCCGTGCCTGCCGCCTGCAATCTCAGAAGGGAACTGCAGAATGGCAAGATGGTGGAGGCTTGAGAGAGCAGCTTTCCAAGTGGCCTGGGGGGAAGGGCATAGAGGTGGAGTAGGTGACTGTGTAAACACAGTGATGTTGGAAATTCTGTCGTATGTTTTGGAATTTTAAATCATTTCTCATGGGTGTAGGATAGGATGTGCAATAGTTTCAGATATCAAGTCAAGAGAATTCAAGAGGCAGGCAGGGTGCATTAGACTGTGAGTGATTTCTGTGGAGTTATTCCATGTGGTGACCTGAAGGTCACCTAAGAAGAAGGGTCTCTGTGCTAAGGAGCATGGGTTTTTTTCCTGATGACAAAGGGGGCTGAGTGGTACCATAGAGTAGAGGTTAAGAACAGAGCCTCATGGAGGGTGTGGTGAGCCGAGATCACGCCATTGCACTCCAGCCTGGGCAACAAGAATGAAGCTCCATCTTAAAAGAAAAAAAAAAAAAGCCTCAGACACTGGACTACCTGGGTCGGGTCCACGTTCCACTGGTGTTAGACAAATGACTTAATCACTCTCTGCTGTTTCCTTATGTGAAAAATGGGAATAATAAAAGTATCCACTCCATAGCGTTGTTTTGGGAGAATTTAATGAGTTGAATTATGTAAAACATTGAAAATTGTGCTTTTAACCTTGTGTGGCTATGAGTGTTTCTACTGTTGTTCTGACTCATTGACTTTTGGCAGGGGGAAGTTAGGCAGATGGTCTTCTAGACTACGATTTTATAATAATGGGGAAAATGGATTAGAAAAGGATGGGAAAAGAAGCAGGTAGGTCATTAATAAGAAGTGGCAATAGTTTGGGGGAAAGAAAAAGGAAGCTCTAAAGTTTGTCAGAGGTGATAGGGATGGAAGAGAAGAGGCTAGATAAGAATTCCCTCATTAACTGGAGTATCAAGCTACCTCATTAATTGGGGTATTGTGTTTGAGTTCTCCAGAGAAACATAGAAACATAGCAACAAGAAACGTCTCTATCTATCTGTCTATCTATCTGTCTATCTATCTGTCTATCTATCTATCTATCTATCTATCTATCTATCTATCTATCTATCTATCTATCTATCTGTCCATCTATCTATCTGTGATTTACTGTAAGAAATTGGCTCACATGATTATGGAGGATGAAAAGTCTAAGATCTTTAGTCAGCAAGCTGGAGATCTGGGAGGGCCAGGAGTATATTTCCAGTTGAAGTACTTAGTTTAAAGGTTTAAGAACCCAAAGAGCCAATAGTGTAAGTTTCAGTTTGAGTTCAAGCTTGAAGGCAGGAGAAGACTGATATCTCAGCTGAAAGACAGTCAGGTAGAGAAGAGAATTCTTTCCTACACAGTTTTTTATCCTGGTTAGGTCTTCCACGGATTGGATGAGGCCCACTCACGTTGGGAAAAGGAGTCTGCTTACTCAGTCTCCTGATTCAGAAATTTATCTTATCCAGAAACACGCTTGCAGGCACACCCAGAAATAATATTTGCCCAAATATCTGGACATCTCATGTCTTAATCAAATTGACACATAAAATTAATCATCACAAGTATCAAGCTACCCCACTAAACAGTGATTAAAACAGCAATTATTAATTACTGCTCATATTGCAAGGTGGCTGGGTGCAGCTGAGGAAGGCTTGGCTGGGCTGGGCTCTCTCGTGTGTCTGTGGCTCTGCTGGAGATTGGTGGCCTTTGCTGGGCTTGGTTTGGGCAGTTCCATTCCACTTGTTTCTTATCTTCTATCTGAGACTGGTGGCCTGTTCTCTGCTAGCCGTGAAGATGACAGAGCAAACTGAAACATGAAAGACTTCTTAAGGCCAAGACTTCATTGGTGCAGAATGTAGAAGAGCATTTGTCTACTAAATGATCCGAGTTAAGGAAAATATTTATCGACAGAGATGTTTTGTTTGCTGATTGTGGAGGTGAATTAAAATATGTACATACATCTTTATAGTATGAGAATATTCATGAGCTGTGCAACACTCTAAGTGATCAGTGCTCTTCAGGGCAACATGGAAAGACTCATGACTCTTCCTTCTGGGCACCGTGACCAAATCCCACAAACTCTTTCAGTCTTATTTTTCTCCATGTGGGAAGTTAGGAGGTTGGGCCAAATGTTATATAAGATTCTTCCTGACTTTGTCTATTTATTGAATCTAGGCCTAAAAAAAATTGCAGCATGATGTTTGTAGTTGGGCTTCATTTCATTTGTGCACAGTGTCATTTACCTTCCCCTGTTCTTGGCGGGGGATTGGAGATAATGCTGCAGAAGAGCCAAGTATACTCCCGTGGACAGGATTTGGCAGGAGCAGCTGTGACAGTGAGCTGGTGGGTCCCTGGCCAGGAGGGAGCACAATGAGAAGAGATTTAGGACTGTCGGAAATGCGTGATGCTGTAGAAAAGGATTGGATGATGCCTTCTCCCTGGCCCCAGGCCTCTTGGAATTTGTTCTAGAGAAGCACAAAAAGAAGGGAGAAGGTGCTGGGAGCCACATCTCAAGCTGAAAAGCATACAGAACAATTATTCACTGAGCACTTAATAATGCCACGAGCTGATCATGTGGGCTGGAGTGGTAAGAGGTTATGTGAAGAATATGATCTAAGTTAGACCCGGTACCATCCTTTAAGAAATCTTATGGTAATAACCAAAGAGTGAGCAAAAATGCAGCACTAGGATAGGATATGTTGTAGAGCACTCCAAGCTCCAGGTTACAAATGAGAATACTAAAATTCCTATTACACAGATAGTTTGTATGGCTAAAGATATCATGCCACTCCTCTGCTTGGCATCAATGTCCTGCTCTCTTCATACCTGCATGAAAATAAGTTCACTTTATTTTGCCACTGAATACGTTTCCATAATTAGAAAGGAATTTTTACTCCTCTCTGCAAGAGGGTAAGACATAAAATGAACCATCCATGACTGAAGCAGAAGTAACTTAACTAATGGCTGAATTTGGGGAAAGACACAGAGCATGTCCAACCCTGTCTCTTCTCTCCCCTCTTTCAAAACTGTCCATAGACAGGGTGGATTTTTCCATTCACCCATTGATACAGTTGGTATATTTGTCCCCACTCAAACCTCATGTTGAATTGGAATCCCAGTGTTGGGATTGGGGCCTGGTGGGAGTTGATTAGATTGTGGTGGCGAATTTCTCATGAGCGATTTTGCACCACCCCCTTGGTGCTGTTCTTGTAACCGTGAGTTCTCATGAAATCTGGTCGTTGAAAAGCACGTGGTACTTCTCTCTCTCTTGCTCCTGCTCTGGCCGTGTAATGTGCCTGTTCCCATTTTAACTTCTGCCTTGAGTAAAAGCTTCCTGAGGCCTTTCCAGAAGCAGATGCAAGTACTATGCTTCCTATATAGCCTGCAGAACCATGAGCCAATTAAACCTCTTTTCCTATAACTACCCAGTTTCAGGTGTTTTTTACAGCAATGAAAAAATGGCCAAAAACACCCATGGGGCAAGTTCATCTGGGAATATGGTAGAGATGGGGGCGATATTTCAGTCAGGATGAGCTAGGGCGTGCTGCCATACCAATAACCTCAATGTTTTGATGGCTTATGAGTACCGAGATACCTGTGCTTCATGGATCAGCTGTTGTCTTCGTCCCACAAGGTCTTCACTCCTGGTCCAGGCCAATAAAGAGTCTATTTCTGGAACATTGCTAGATACTATGGAATGAATTATGTTGCCCCCAAATTCATATGTTAAAGTTTTAACTCACAATGTGATGCTATTTAGAGATGTGGCCTTTGGGGGATAATTATGTTTAGACATAGTTATGAGGGTGGGACCCTCAGGATTAGTAACCTTGTAAGAAGAGGCTCCAGGGATATATCTGTGTCTGTCTGTCTTTCTTTCTATTCTCTGGCCATGTGAGAGCAGGATTAGCAAGCAGCCAGAAAAGAGAGCCCTCACCTGAACCTGACCATGCCGGCATCCTGACCTCAGACTTTCGGCTTCCAAAACTGAAAGAAAGTCTATTTTTATTTTTTCAACCACCCAGTCTGTGGCATTTTGTTACAGTGGCTTGAGCTAAGACACTGGGCAGAGGGATTAAAAGACAAGACAAAGCACCCTCTCACTTCAAGAACTTCTTCCCCGGAAGTTTTAGTCATCACTTTTGCTTGCATTTTTATTGCTCTCAGAAGTTATATGGCCAAGCCTGAGGTCAAAGAGGTAGAAAATTATAATCTTGTCTCAGGCCCAGAATCATTTTTGACAGTGCATGCACTTTGCTGGACTTGGAACGTGAGGTCTTACAGTGGTTCAGTCATGCCAATGGTGAGCGAATGGCCCTGTCTAATTAGCAGCCCCACGAGGCCATGCATCTAAACCACATCCTCTGATATAGGCTGATCAATAATTAAGCTGTTATTCTGGTCATTTCTCTGGCTTCCATTTCTTAATAGCTTCTGAACTCAGGAGAGGACGAAGAGAGTGCTATATGATCACGTCCTCAAAGCCAGATATTTTGGTGAAAAAAGCTGAACAGAGAAATTGGATGAGAGGGAACATTTCTAACTTGCATTTCAACCAAGTGCCCAGCAGAATATCTGGCGCTTTTAAAATTTTCTTAGAAAATCCCTATAAGGCAGGCGTTACTATTTTCAATTTAGAAAACAGGAAATTGAGACTCAGTGGTTTTATGCAGCTTGCTGAAGGTACAAAGAAATCCAGGTCTGCCTGTAGCTATCCTTACCTGTCTGTAGCTGGTATCTTAACCCCAGGTAAAGACAAAGGTATCGTGAAATGAAAATAGCTCCGTGTTCTCCTGGAGGACTTGACGTCAGACCTCAGGTGTACCTCAAGGAGAAGAGAATCCTGTAAATGGGCTGCTTTATCACTCCAATATCCACCTGTCCATTTATTTATAAACTCACCTACTTATTTACTCAACCCATGTTTGTGGAGCACCAACTATGTGCCAGGCATGATGTTAAGTTCTTGGAATACAGCTGTGACTAAGATACATGGATTCTTGCTTTCATAGCCTTAAAGATTGTGATGGTTAATACCAAGTATCAACTTGATTGGATTGAAGGATGCAAAGTATTGTTCCTGGGTGTGTCTGGGAGGGTGTTGCCAAAGAGGATTAACATTTGAGTCAATGGACTGGGAGAGGCAGATGCCCCCTCAGTCTTGGTGGGTGCCATCTAATCAGTTGCCAGTATAGCCGGGATAAAAGCAGGCAGGAAAATATGGAAGGACTAGACTGGCTAAGTCTTCTGGCCTTCATCTTTCTTCCCTGCTGGATGCTTCCTGCCCTTGAACATCAGACTCCAAGTTCTTCAGCTTTTGGACTCTTGGACTTACTTACTAGGGGCTCCTTGGCCTTTGGTGACAGACCAAAAGCTACACTTTCAGCTTCCCTACTTTTTGAGGTTTTGGAGCTCGGTCTGATCCACCACTGGCTTCCTTGCTCCTCAATTTGCAGTTGTCCTATTGTGGGACTTTACCTTGTGATCGTGTGAGTCAATTCTCCTTAATAAACTCCCTGATATATACATATGTCCTATTAGTCCTGTCCCTCTAGAGAACCCAGACTAATACAAAGACCCTCAAGGAAGACAGATGTTGACCGAATAACCACAAATGCAGTGAATGCTGCAAAGAGCAGTACAGGTGTGAAATGATGCAATGATGAAGATCAACTATTTGGTAGATCAGGGACAGCTTCTCAGAGGAAGTGGTATTGACATGGAGATCTGCTGGGGAGTCTCAGTTGCCTGACCCAAATTCCCTTCAGAATTTTCCTTTAGTCATCTCATTCCTCAGGTAACTTTTGAGGAACTGAATGTTAGAGTGTTCTAGTGGATCTGAAGTCTCTTGCTGGCCTTCATCAGCTACTCTCCATAAAGGAATAGGAGAACTGCCAAGAGCCTGATTCTCAGATTGCGTGAGGAGTGGCTTCCATTCTAAAGTGGTCAGACTGCATCTCATTGGGCAGAGACACTGCGGCCAGTGTAGTGTGAGAGATGAGAACAAGTAGTCAAGTTAAAACGGGAATTGAAATTATTCCAGGAATTCGATTTTCTCTGCAAAGATCCTTATCAGTCCCTTCCCTTCTGTCCACCTCCCCTGAGACTGGCTTTCCCAACCTTCAAGTCTCAGCTCATCTACCCCTTCCTGCCAGCAGCCTTCCCTCTTCTCTAAGGTGATTCCGGGGACTCCTCCAAGGCCCCACATGGCGTCCTGTGCTTACTGTTCTGGCAGTGCTTGTCAGTACTGGCCACACACTCACCTGGGAGCACTTAAGAAATGATAATTTTTAGATTCCACCAGAGATTCCCATTCCAGTGGTCAGAATAGCCCTGGGACACCACCAATTTAAAGAAGCTGCCCAAGTAATTTGCAAGTGCGTCCAATGGTGGACACACTGCTCCACTGCAGCCCTTTCTCACCTCGCATTGCAAGTTCCTCCTTACTTATCCACATCTTCCCTTAAACTGTAAATTCCCTGATTGTAGAAGTCATCAGTCTGCTGTCTTGGATTCATATAAGCTGGCATATATGGGTGCCCTATAATCGTCCGTTGAAAGGATGATGAATAATGAGGCTGCCGTCTGGATTTTTCACATTGAAATCTTTGGGATTTTCCTCGGGTCCTCCCCTCTTCATCTGGTACTTGATCCCATGTCTTGGTACCATCTGGGCTTTCAGTTTATCTTGAACTATACAAGGCCTCCAATCAAGGATGCCTTTGGAGGGTAGCTGCTCTATTTCTCCTTCCAGAAGCCTATTCTATAGCTTACACCTTGTAGAGAAACTCACAAGTTCATTCACATATGACTGAAAGCAGTTGGCAGAGCACGGACAGTGCTTATGTATATACACAGGAGAACATAGGGGCAGAGTTGCAAAAACTGTGTTTGAGTCCTGGCTCTACCACTTACTAAAAGGTCATGATGCATTAAAAGTGAGAGGGAAAAAGAAAGCAAAGAAACCAGTAATAGCTAAGATGCTATCTTTCTTTACAATATAATTCTATGTCCATCATTGTGTTTAGTCCCCACAAGTACCCAAAGAAGTAGAAATAGATGTATATTTTCAGGATGATGGACCTGGGTAAGAATCCTGGCTCTGCAGACAGGTTAGACCTGTTTATTAACAATTTAGACAGCATGTTGTTTATCAAGAAGTCACTTCCACCTTCTAAACCTTGGTTTCCTTATTTATTATGTGCTATTAATGTAGTGCTGCCCCATTTTTCTGCAAGGTAGTTGGGAGAGGTGATAGAGTGATGGTAGAATACATGGACTCAGAAACCAGACTGTCTGTGCTGAATCTTGGCTTGGCCGCTTATTGCCTGTATGAAGTTAGCCAAGGGATTTGACTCGTGTCTCAGTTTTCTCACTGGCAGACCTGAAATAATATTACTATCTACAGCAGAAGGTTACTGTGAGATTAAAAGGAGTTGATTTTGGTAAAGTTTTGAGTACAGGGCAAGGCATAGAGTGACTCTGCCAAAATATTAACTGCAATTTTTATTATTACTCTTCAATTCAATTTAAATTAAATACTACTACTGTTATTATTACTATTGTAGACTGTGCAGTAGATTCTGTGAGCCACCAAGCAGCAAGAGCAGAGGGTTTTGAACCATCTTTGGTTAGGTTAGGCGTGTCCAAAACACAAATTGGGCCAACAGAGGTATGAAGCCCTGAATCATCCAACAAACACTTTCAGAAGCAATGCTAGATTGGGATCAGGAAAGCTGAATGTTTTTTTTCTCCCACTCTGCTCTGCCTCTCATGTTTTAGGTGACATTGGTAATCAATTATCTGCTCAGAGCTTCATGTACAGAACAGCCAACCCTTTCTTCTTCTTACGCAGGACTCTTGCAGGGATCCAATGAAGTCAAAGGACAGGTGCCTTGCAAATGCTAGTTTTTTCCTTTATATTAAGTGTGTTCACAGAATATCTTCTGTGCCAACAAAGCATGAGATGAGATAAATCCAAAAGTCTTTCTCTTATAATATCCTTGGCTTCTCAAGAAGTCACTGTAGGCATGCAATGGAGGCAGCTGTGGCTTTCTGAATAGCTGGAAATTTGTCCTTGGAGGCCACAGCAGGGCAGATGGGATAAGGGAGTCATGAATTAACAAAAACATGAATGAGCTATTCAACTGTGAGAGTATTGAGACAGTGGAGAATCTGGGCTCATTTGCTAACTTTGTCCAAAGACTCTAGTTTCTGTTAAAGTATTTGGAGGTCAACTGGAACACCCAGGCCTCTGAATAACAAAGGATGTTTTTAGCGTTCATTGACAAGAATGAATGGAAAGGCTTAGAGTCATAGACACAAGGACTACCATTGTTCTCAAGAAATTTAGAGATCATCCAGCCCAGATTCTTATTCTCAAAAAATTAAATAAATAAAACTAGGGCTAAAAGGTCATGGGACTCATTTAATGTTGCCCGGTGTTATTACTGTCATTCATCTACAATTTACAAGTACATGCTGTATTCTAGATTTTGGTTTGGCTGCTGGTGGTAGAAAGATGAGCAAATGAGTTTGCTTCCTTGGGAACTGACAGAAACAAATGAGAAAATGGGTGATTACAAAAGTGCTTAATTGTCTTCAAATGCTTCCTATCATCCATTGCACCTATGTCAAGTTGATTACGAAACACTAGGTTATCGGACATTCATGCTTTTCCTGATTTGGGTGAAGATCAGAGTGCTGAATAATGTTTGTTGACCTTTCCTGGTTTACTCTCCAATTTGATTGCTACAGGAGGAATGAAAGTTAGATCAAGGTGTTTACAGTATTTATGCTTTTGCTATAGGTTCACACCTCAGTTGGGCTGTACCTTCAAATAGAAGGCCAAGGTAGTTGCCATAAGACTCTCAGATTCTGATCATCACTTTTTCCCCAGTCCTACCTTATTGGATGGGCCTATGGGTAACTTATAGCCTCTCTGTTAATAGCTCAGCATACTACACTGTTCTTGTGGTCAGCTCATACCTTGTCCTCACCTCTCAAAATAGGCCCTTTATTAAACCCTTTTAACATTTTGAATATGTCATCTGTTTCCTACTGTGAGCCTCAATGATGCAACATGAGAAAAGCATGCTAGAATATCAGAAACATTGTCTGATGGTAGCAAGGGACAAAAGAACAAAGACAAAGAAAAGAACAAAGTAAAGAAGGGGGAATCCTCTAGTTTAGGGTATGCAGTTGAAAGGGGAATTAATGAATTAGGAGGTAGCATGGAGAGATTTACTACAGATACAACATAGTTACATATTAATTACTAAACAAGACACTTTTATAAATGAGTTTTTAAGAACAATATAATTTATACTGTATTCCAGAGAAAAGAAAAGGAGGAAAACTTATTCAATTATTTTTAAAAGGCTAGTAAAACTTAAATTAAAAAAAATTAATGAACAGTATGCTAAAAAATGTTACTAATCTAGCTCACAGTTTTAAGAAACAAACGGAATATAAGGCAAGGATGGTTTAATATCAGGAAAACCTTCAGTTAAATTCATATTTGACAAAATAAAAGAGAAAATATTTGATATTTAATGTTTCCCATCTCTTAATGCCTAATGCTATGGTTTGACTATATACCCCAAAGTTTATATGTTGGAAACTTAAGCCTCAATGCAACAGTGTTGAAAAGTGGGTCTTTTAAGAGGTGATTAAGTCATGAGGGCTCTGTCCTCATGAATGAATTAATGCTGTTATTATGGGCATGGGTTCCTGATAAAAGGATGGGTTTATTCCCATCCTCTCACTTGTTGTATAATCTCTTCCTTTCGGCCTTCCACTAATGGATGACACAGCAAGAAGGCCCTAACCAGATGAAGGCCCTTGACCTTAGACTTCCAAGTCTGTAGAACTCTAATAAATAAATTTCTATTATTTGTAAATTTCCAGTCTTAGGTTCTGTTATAGCAATAGGTGAACTAAGACACCTATCTAATGCCTTCTGGAAAAGTTTCTCAATCTGCTTTATAATTCACAATTTTATTCTGAAGCTTATTCTATTATTTAGCCAGCTATTCAGTACTGTTTTCTTTCTTTCAACTATTATCTATTCCAGACCTAATCTTTCCTTTTGTTTCTCTTTTACTATTATTTGTACAAATCTTGTCCTGTCTTTGTTTCATATAGTTAATATCCTTCTTTAGCTCTTTATGTGTATTGAGTATGCTTATTTTAAATTCTTTGTTTAGTGCTTCTTTTCAGCTTCTGTGCACCTTCCAAGTTTCGCTCTTATATTTGTGGTAATTACAGAAGTCTTGCCATTTTGAGCTCATACTCCCATGGAGGTATTTGCTACTCTATTTGGTAATAGGTATTTGAAATGGGTTTGAAGACAGACCCTGGTTGTCTTCTCTCAGTTTTGAGTTGAAGAAGAGGGGAGGGGATAATCCCTCCTGTGAGGAGCTGAGGAGCTTTAAGTACTGCAGATTTACCTTAATTACTCATGCTTTCTTTCCCCATAGGCACATTTCAGGTCAGGGTTTCACTTCTAAACAGAGGAAGAAGCAGTTTGAAATGGGCTCTTAGGCTGTAATCCATCAGCCCTGGGAATTAGATAAGAGAGAGATGGAGGAGTAAGTGCCAGGGGCTACACAGTCTGCACATCTCTTTGTCAGCTCCTGACTCAAGCAGATCTTGGGGTAATCACCTTGAATTTCACAGTCTGTAATCTTTTGTCTGAATCCATTGAGGGGAATATATTTAAGAATTCAGAGGAGTTTTGTATTTTAGAAAAGCAATGATGTTCATGTACTGGATATTATGTACAGCTCACTGGGACCTGGAGCAGGACCCAGTAATAAAACCTATTAATATTTTGCAGTAACACATGACAGTGGTCAACTGAAATGGGGTTTGTAAGGCCATAAATGACCTTACTATGGTTCAGGTGAGGTTTTGATACCCAAGAAGTTCGTATACGGTTAGATTTTGCCTCTAAACGTGTTATCAAATCTTTCAGCTTTCAGAATGTTTTGGATTTTAGCACAGGGTAAGGAGTTTTAAGCCTGTCTGTGGAAGAGCTGAAACCCAGAGGCAACTGATAAGCACCTTTGTTATCTGATCTCACCTACCCCAAAGGAGGAGTGAATAATAGTCATACTGAATGTCGGCAAGGAATTCCTATTGGTAAGACCAGTGACTTGTTAATTAGCCTGATAAATTTGTAAAAAGAGCTCTTTTTGATCAAAGTGAAGATATTTGGAATTTGTGACTGACTCTCAGAAATACTCTGTCTTTGATGAATGGGTTATTAAGCCCAGCAAGGCCTATGCCCCTCACTTTTAGGGGTACTTTGGGCTAACGCCCTAAGTATCTTGCATTCCACCATGAATGCTGGATTCTAAGTTGTACATAAATAGAACCCTGCACCTGGAGTCTTGATGTTTGCCACTTTTGAGCCTTCAAGAAATGTTTGTAGTCCCTGGAAGAAAAAGCCTGGCTTTTCCTCAAGCTTTCAGAGAAGGTTGTATAAGCTATTTGTGTCATCTTTCCCAGTGAGTGGTTATTTAATGATATCCCATCTTGTGATAGATTTTGGGTTAAGACATGCTTTTAATATAACCTAGTGATAAGAGTAGGGGGAACAGCTAATCCACATGCACTTCAAACTTCTTTGAGTGTTACCAACACTCACTGATAATAAAGAACCTCAGAGCGATACTCAACCACTATTGGTGACTTCTCACTAGCAGAGGAAATGCTACTAGCTACAGAATAAAACCTGCTTGGCAGGTACCCTGGGGCAAGCCTAGACTGAAAGCCATTCTACTCAGTCTTATTTCCCAAAAGGAGCTGGGGAAATTAGGGACCTCAGTGTCCCAGCCTCAGAGCATGGAAAGAAGAGCCAGAAGAGGCTCAGAAGAAATGTCTGCAGCTTTATTCCTGTGAGATTATTGCACAGTTCACACATTAGCTACTTGGTATAGGGCACCAAGACTAGAGAAAAGAAACACAAGGTTGGCGTGGCAATGGGATGGGGAAACAGAGCCCAAGGTTCTCTTCCAAGCTGAGGAGCACACAGATGCCCACATAATGGGTTTCTTCAGAACATAAGATGACCAGACCTAGGGGACTTATAAATGCCCTGACACAGGGTAGAAACTATGACTGTTATGTTCTGTGTTCCTGAAGACTGCTTATTCCTGGCAGAGCCCAGGCTGGTACCAGGGAAGCAGGAGCAGGACAGGAGGTCAGGGAAGAAAACTGGGATCCGGCCAGGTGTATGCATGGTAGGTTCAAATTACAAAGAGAGATCAAGGAGTCCAATCACAGAGACCAAGCCAAAAAGGCAGGATGGATCCAAATAGTTACCTAGTCTGAGGACCACAGTCTCCAGACACCTCCACCATCCCCACAAACACCTGCAGTTGGGAAGAGGCTGCTGATGTGCTGCTTGTACTGTCTGGAACTTCGGGGACCTAAGTCTGATAATGGTGCCTGTTCAAGTCTGTGACTGGATGGCTTCCTATGACTGAAGGAATTTCAGATTTATCTAATTGGTATTCATCATTTGCTATGAACCTCATTTCTCATAAATCTTTTTATAGCTCACATGTTGGAGTGGTATCAGGCTCCTCATTTTAAAGGTGAGGAAAATATCCTACAGCAGAATTATGAAGCACCTCGCACTGACCTGGCACATAGTAGATGGCAGGAAGCATAAGTTGTCTTTCTTTCCCTTGTCTTCCTAGAGATATCCGACAAAGACTTCTTGGATTGAATTAAATTCAGTGTAACTGTCTCATCTGCCTGAAAGCTCCCTTTGTGTGTGTGTGTGTGTGTGTGTGTGTGTGTGTGTGTGTGTGTGTATGTGTGTAATTGCCTGCTGGCTGACATGTATTTACTTTCATCTGGGGTTTTAAATTCAACTGAATTAAAAGTCATTGTAGGAAACAATGCTACCTCAAAGAAAATTTAGGGAAAGTCATAGCTGAGATTCAACTTGTCCACCAAAGCTGCCCAAGAAGATGAGAAGTTGGAGAAATAAAACATCTCTATTTTCTGAAACGTGTACGCAGAGAGGAAGAAAAAAAGCTATCTATAATAATTTTCAATTTGAGAGAGGTGGTGACCTGTAGCTGGCTAATATAATCGGAAAATTTGATCTTGCTGAATCTGGTTAAACAAAAAAAAAAACGTGGCTCAGAAAAGCTGTAAGTACTAGGAGGGGGAGGGGCAGCACCGCTTCCCGGGGCAGAGGTCGCTGGGATCAGCGGAATGACCGTGTGGATGACTAGCCTTGGAGGTGCTGTGCACAGAACACTGCTACTGTGATCCCTGACATCAGTGGGCCATGCTTCAGAGACAACTTTGCAGAACCCAGTCACAGAGCATGAGGGAAAAGCAGGGAGCTAAACCAGCATGCAGCACAGTGGCTGGGAGACTGGCTTTAGAGTCAGACAGGCCCAGATAAATTTCAACTCTGATGCCCACTCTCTGGGTGACCTGGAGCTGATTTTCTTACCTTTGTGAACCACAATTTCCTCAACTGGAAAATAGAGTCTAAAATCTAATACTACACAGTATTAGTGTGAGGGAAAATGCCATAAAGCAGGCAAAATCGCTTGTTGCCTGGAACATGGGAAACACACAAGGTATCACTTGTTTTAGAGTTTGTTCATCATGGGAGCCTGGACTCTGTGACTTAAGAAACTGGGAGAGAGTAGTATAAGAGGCTAGTTGTGTACAGGTTTGTCTGAAGAGTCTGTAGTTCCCTGCCAATTAAAGACCAGATTGGTTCCTGAAGGGTGCCCATTATCTTGGGAATATAATGCTTATCGTTAGACTGTCATCTGCTTGGAGAAATGTAGAACCAGCTCTTTGTAAGTAAGGTGCATCACACATGCCTGGCAAAGGAGAAGGGATCTTGGCCTGTTTGACCTTTATGCTTTGTTTTCAAGCCCATCAGAAGTTATGCTTCAATTAATTCAGCAAGGCCCCATCATGTATTAGAAAAAGTTCTGAAGTCATCAAGGCAGAGGTTTGCATATGGCTCATGATTTTTTAGTCCTTAATTAGCACACATTTATTGAGGCCGGTCTAGTTAAAGATATATGGGGACCCAATGTTGGGGGGTCATATACAGAAATTAATTAGATCAATCAAAATGTCATGATGCATGTGGTCCATTAGAAAAGTAACAGTCACGTGCCTGTGGTCTCAGCTACTCCGAAGGCTGAGTGGGAAGATTACCTGAGCCCAGGGAGGTTGAGGCTGCAGTGAGCCATGACCACTTTACTGCACTCCGGTGGGAAACACAGTGAGACTCTATCTCAGATCAAAAAACAAAATAAAACAAAAAAAGAAAAGTAAGAGCCATAACCACAGGCTTGTAAAATGACGTACAAGTTCAGAGATGGAGGAATGCACTGCAGATTATGGAGCACACCAAGCCCAGATGAAGATTCTGCTTCCGGAAGTTTTCCTGAGACAGATAATACCTGAACATAGTCTCAAGGGATAAAGAGAATAAATTTGGGGGTGAGATGATTTAAACAGAGAGAGGTTTTATATTCTTGGAGTTTCATTTTCCCCAAATATGAAATAGAAATCACATCTATCTAACAGGGTCATTGCCAGCATTGAGATTTTAATGCATTGGAGACCGTTTCACGGAATAACAGCAACTCTGCTGTGGTTTGAATGTTTGTTCCCTCCAAAACTCACGGTGGAACTTAATTCTCAGTGTGGCGGTATTGAGAGGTGGGACTTTTTTTTTTAACTTTATTTTTTATTTTTATTTATTTTTTTACTTTTCAAGCTAGAAGGGAGAGAGGTGGGACTTCTAAGGGGTGATTGTGTGATGAAGGCTCTGCCCTCATGAATGAATTTATACATTCATGAATTAATGGTCTAATGGGTTAATGGATCAATGGGTTATCATGGGAGTGGAACTGGCAACTTTTTAAGGACAGGAAGAGAGACCTGAGCTAACATACTCATACCTTCACCATGCAAAGCCCTGTGCCCCCTTGAGACCTCTTAGAGAGTCCCCTCCTGCAGAGAGTCCCCGCCAGCAGGTAGGAGAGTGTGCCCCCTTAGCATTGTACTCAGCCTCCATAACTGTAAGAAACATTTTTTTAAAATGAATTATCCAGTTTCAGGNGATGGGCTGCTTGATCAGACCTGCAAATTTTGGATGAAGCAGAATTTTAGGTAGCACTGCCAATTCAACTGCAGCAGGGCAGGAATGTACAACAGCCCACAGGAGAGAGGAACGCAGCCAACAAATACAGAGAAAGGTTTCACATTTCCCTTGGGGATTGGGAAAGGCTGGGGACCAGGAACTGAGAGTCTGCGGGCACTGCTGTTCTTTTCTTTAGTAAAAAAAAAAAAAAAACCTTACGCCGGGCACAGTGGCTTACACCTGTAATCCCACCACTTTGGAAGCCAAGGTAGGTCGATCATGAAGTCAGCGGATCGAGATCATCCTGGCCAACATGGTAAAACCCCATCTGTACTAAAAATACAAAAAGGAGCCGGGCATGGTGGTGGGAGCCTGTAGTCCCAGCTACTTGGGAGGCTGAGGCAGGAGAATCGCTTGAACCCAGGAGGCAGAGGTTGCAGTGAGCCAAGATCACGCCACTGTATTCCAGCCTGGCAACAAAGACTGGGTCTCAAAACAACAACAACAGCAATAACTAAATTACCATAGACTGAGTAACGGAGGCCGGTAAGGCCACAATCAAGGCACCAGCAGATTTGGTGTCTGAAAGAAATATATTTTTAAAATAACTATTTAAAACATTTTAAATAAAAAATGTTTAAGAAAATATTTGATAAAATATTTAATAGTCAATAAAATATGTAATAAAAATAAATATTTTTTAAAATAAATATAGTATAGCCTAAGTGTACAGATTTTTAAACTCTATTGCCATGTAATGTTCTTCACCTTCACATTCTCTTTGCTTTAAATTGTCTTTGCTTTGAAAAGGAATATTCTCTTTGCTTTAAAAATGACAGTTGTCAAATTGTCAAATAGTGGAATGGGCCAACAAGCTCCCTCAGGCCTCTTTTGTAAGGGTACTAATTCCATTTGTGAGGGTGGAGTCGTCATGATGTAATCGTCTCTCAAAAACCCCACTTCTTAATTCCATTGCACTGGAGATTAGGTTCCAACGTATGAATATGTGAGGGTCACAAACATTCATACCATAGCACCCAGGAGATTAATTCCATTCCTTTCATTAGTAGACCTATTTTTATATGTAGTCAAACATTATCATAATTTCATAAGTTAAAAATTTTTAGAAACTTGTTTTATTACTTGTTTTATAGTACCCTTATTTTTTGATTCTGTGTTTTACAAAGACAAAAATGTGTACTTTCTTGGCCTTTTTATAAAATTTTTGCTGATCCATGATTCAAAATAAAGCCTGTCACATTATAAGTGTTAAATAAATATTTGACAAATGAATGAATAGATGAATGAGTGGAAATCCAAGAGTGGGGTTGACAGGGATCTTATCTAACATGTCACAGGAAGTTACTACTAACGGAATCCTGGGATCCATGCCCTGGTCATGAGCTGTGAGAAAAACTTGGCTCCATCAGTTGCTGACATGTCAGTCTCTCTAGTGGAATACAGTCCCCAAGGGCAGAGACAATGCCTCATCCACCTCTGAGTCTCCAGGGCCACAACAGGACTTTCACTTGGAAATAGAAACAGATCATTAAAGAGTGAATATGTCAATCCAATAATTAGAGTTAGAGGATTGTTTTCATGGTGAGGGGCAAAATGAGCCCAAAATTTGTTCCCATTCAAGAAATCCATGATACATCACAGAAGCATAGTTCTGTATGTCTTGGCCCAGCTCTATGTCTTCTCATCACCTAGAATTTATAACGATTGACACTTCCTCCCATCTCATTTATTTCATATTGTGTATCACTCCTCTAGGCACTGCAGTGACTTCTAAAGCTTGAGCTCTTAGGTGTGAAGGGCAAAAGTAGGAAGTTCACAAAGTAAAAATATAAGTGAGTAACAATTATATCAAAATATCTTACTGCACTAATTATAAAAATGCATTTATATCACGATGTTAAAATATTTTAGCTATCAAATTAACAAAGTTGTATTAAGTTAATGCTCGCCTTATCTTAGGCTGTTTTCTGTTGTTTATAAGCTCCCAGTCAAAGGCATTTTGTTATAGCAGCCCAATGGACTAAGACACTGGATGATAACCTTTCACTTAATTGAGGTGAAAAGTTAGTACCCCCTATCATCGAATTGATTATAATTATTGATCTCTAAAAGCAATTCTTACCTTGCAAGCTGACAGAAATAGGCAGTTCACTGTATTTAGTCCATGAACCATGGTTTGATGACCTCTGTTCTAAACACTAGAATGTAGATGTGAACATGTGAATAGAATTAAGTCAGTTTCCTCATGGAGTCCGCATTCTAATGGGGGTGACAAACATCAAACCAAAAAGTATAAAGATTTTCAGAGATGCAACACTAAGTATGATATAGAAATGACTAACAAGCACATAAAAAAATATGCTCCACATCATTTCTCACCAGGGACATGCAACTGAAAACTTCAGGAGATTTCAGTTTAAAGGCACTAGAATGGTTTTAATGAAAAGATGGACAATGCCAAATGTTGGTGAAGTTTTGAGCATCTGGAATTCCCTTACACCACTAAGAGGAACAGCTGGTGGTTTCTTTTAAAGTCAATAGTACACTTACCCTATGATGTAGAGATTATACTACTAGGTATTTACCAAAGAAAGAAGAGAATACACATCTACACAGACCCTTGTGTGAGAATATTTAGAGCAGCTCAATCTGTAATAGCTCCAAACTGAAATCAACCCAAATGCACATCAATGGGAGAATCGCAAAACAAATTATAGTATATATTGTACATATAAATATTCCACTCCAACAATTTCTGTATTTTCATTGTCATATTTAGACCATCCACTTTTTTTCTTTTTTTTTTTGAGACAGGATCTCACTCTGTCAACCAGGCCAATGTGCAGTGGCATAATCTCGGCTCACTGCAACCTCTGCCTTCTGGGTTCAAGTAAGTCTTCTGCCTCAGTCTTACAAGTAGCTGGGATTACAGCACTGTATGCGCCACCACACCAGGCTAATTTTTATATTTTTAGTAGAGACGGGGTTTTACCATGTTGGCCAGGCTGATCTTGAACTCCTAGCCTCAGGTGATCCATCCGGTTCAGCCTCCCAAAGTGCTAGGATTACAGGCACGAGCCACTGCGCCCAACCAAGGCCAATCACTTTTAAAGTGATAATTGATATAGTTGCATTACGGTTTTAATTGAGCTTTTTATATAATTTCATTTTATCTGCTAGCTTAGTAGATAAAATGCTTTTACTATAATGCATTAATTTTTTTAGTGATTCTGTTAGAGTTTGCATTTTTAAGTAAGTCTGTCTTCAAATAGCATTATCTGGCTTCAACTGTGGTGCAGGTTCTTTATAACAGAGTATTCCCTATTACTTCCTCCTATCCCTTATGACATTGCTGTCATTCATTACACTTATTTATATGCATATTCACCCATATATTGTTTCTATTACTACTTTAAAAAGTTAACTTTTAGTCAATTAAAGATAACAAGTAAGATATTTTGTTTCAGCTTCAGTTTTTTCTTATGACACTCTTCCTTTTTTTAATGTAGATCCAAATTTCTGATCTTTACACAGTGTGTGTTGTTTAATGATGGAGATATGTTTGAGAAATGTGTCTGTAGGTGATTTTGTTGTAGAACATCATAAAGGCACCTACACACAATTAGCTAGTATAGCCTACTGCAACCCAGGATAAAGATTACAGCCTATTGATGCTAGGTTACAGATTGGTACAGCATGTCACCATACTGACTACTGTAGGCAATAGTAACACAATGGTTTGTACTTATGTATCTAAACACAGAAAAGGTAAAGTAAAAATACAATGTTAAAGATAAAAAGTGGAATACTCCATAGGACACTTACCATGAATAGAGCTTGCAGGAGTGAAAGTTGCTCTGGGTGAAGCAGCAGTGAATGTGAAGGTGAAGGACATTACATGGCAATAGAGTTTAAAAACCTGTACACTTAGGCTACACTATATTTATTTTTTTTAATATTTATTTTTATTACATATTTTATTAAGTATTTTACTATTAAATATTAAATTTTTCCTTAAACATTATTTTCTTAAACAATATTTTCTTAAGCATTATTTAAAATATTTAGAATAGTTATTTTACAAACATATTTCTTTCTTCAATAATAAATTGACCTTCGCTTGCTATAACATTTTTACTTTATAAACTTTTACACTTTTTTAAAATTTTGACTCTTTCATAATAACACTTAGCTTAAAACACAAACACATTTTACACCTGTAAAAAATATTTTATTTCTTTGTGTCTTCATTCTACAAGTGATTTTTATTTTTATTTTTTAAATTTTAAACTTTTGGTGTTAAAAGCTAAGACACAAACATACACTAGCCTAGGCCTACACAGGCTCCGGATCATCCATATTGCTGTTTTCCACCTCTACATCTTGTCCCACTGGAAGGTCTTCAGGGACAGTAACAGACATGGAACTGTCGTCTCCAAGGATAACAAGGTCTTCTGCTGGAATACCTCTTGAAGAAGCTGCCTGAGACTGTTTTACGGTTACCTTAAAAAAATAAGCAGAAGTAGTATACTCTAAAATATGCATAGAAAGTATAGTGTAGTAAATATGTAACCAGTAACACGGTCATTTCTTTTTTTTTTTTTTTTTTTTTTTTTTTT
>NW_016107328.1:516582-614999 GCF_001604975.1 Cebus imitator | reverse complement strand
CCAGGATGGTCTCGATCTCTTGACCTCGTGATCCACTCGCCTCGGCCTCCCAAAGTGCTGGGATTACAGGCGTGAGCCACCGCGCCCAGCCTATTTCTTATCATTATCTAGTATTATGTAGTATTTGTAACTGTATGTGCTGTACTTTTATGTGGCTGGCAGTGAAGTAGGTTTATTTCCCCTATAAATTAGTCCGTTCTCACACTGCTGTAATGACATACCCAAGACTGGGTAATTTATAAAGAAAAGAGTTTTAATTGACACATAGTTCTACATGGCTGGGGAGGCCTCAGGAAACTTACAATCATGGCAGAAGGCACCTTTTCAAAGGGGAGCAGGAGAGAGAAGTGCTCACCAAAGGGGGAAGCCCCTTATAAAAACATCAGATCTGATGAGAACTCACTCAGTTTCATGAGAACAGGATGGTTTAATTACCTCCATGATTCAATTACCTCTACCTGGTCCCTCCCACAACACATGGGGATTATGGGAACTGCAATTCAAGATGAGATTTAGCTGGGGACGCATATCATAGCAGCATCTTATTACAGCAGCATCACCACAGACACACAAGTAATAGGTTGTGCTACAACATTATGATGGCTACAGTCACCAGGTGGTAAGGATTTTTCAGCTTCATTATTATCTTAAGGGACCAGTGTCATGTATGAAGTTCATCATTGACAAAAATGTCTTTATACAGCACAGGACAGTATTTTTTTCTTCTCCCTAAAGAAATTCTTTTGACATTTCTTTTACTGACCATAAGTTTTCTCAGTTTTTGTTTGTCTAAAAAAGTCCTTATTTCCCATTTACTTTTGAAGGATAATTTTGCTAAACCTTGGAATCTAGATACATTTTTTTCTATTTTGACACTTGAAATATTTCAGTATTGTTGTATTCTAGTATGGCTTCTTATGAGAAATATGCTGTAATTCTCATCTTTGTTCCTCAGGAAGTAAGGAGTTTGTGTTTCCCCTTCCTTCTTTCAAGTTTCTCTCTCTTTTTTTTTTTTTTTTTTTTTTTTTTTTTTTTTTTTTTTTGTCATTTGTTTTCTGCAGTTAGAATAGGATAGGTGTAGCTATATATTTTTTTGTATTTATTTCTGCTAGTCCTCTGAGCTTCCTGGATCTGTGGTTTGGTGTAAGTCATTAATTTTTAGTAAATTTGGTAAATTCTTGGTTATATTGCTCCAAATATTTCTTCTACATTACTTTTATTTTTCCTTCTGGTATTTGAATTATACATGCTATAGTCACCTTTTTCCTTGTCTTTGCTTTCTGTAGTTTCAGTTGCCTATGGTGAATCACAGTTGCAAAATATCAAATAGAAAATTCCAGAAATAAAAAATTAACATTTTAGATTGTGTACCATTCTGAGTAAGGTGATGACATCTCTTGCCATGAGATCTGTGTGATGAAATTTCTTGCCTGAGACATGATTCATCTCTGTCCAGCATATCTGCACGGTGTACACCACCTGCTAGTCACTTAGTGATGTCAGTTATCAGATTCACTACTGTGACATCACAGGGCTAATATTCAAATGGCTAATAATAATATTATTATTCAAATGACTAATAATTCAGGGCTAATAATCATGCTGGAAATTTGGATATACCAAAAAGAAGCTATAAAATGCCTCATTTAAGTGAAAAGGCAAAAGTTTATGACTTAATACATAAAAACAAAATCTATGATAGGGTTGGGAAAATCTACGGCAAGAACAAACCTTCTCCTTGTGAAATTGAGAAGAAAGAAAAATGAGTTTTGCTGTCATACCTCAAACTGCAAATGTTATTGCCACAAGGTATGACACATGCTTAAGATGGAAATGGTATTTAATTTGAGGGTAGAAGACACAAACAAAAACATGTCCTGATGGACAGCAATCAGGTTTAGGGTTATTTTCAGTTTCAGGCATTCACTGTGGGGTTTTGGAACGTATCTCTTGCGAACAAGGAGGGAAGACTGTATTTTACATCAATTAAAATTGTCTCATAGTTCTTGGATATTTTTCTGTTCTTATTTTATTCCTTCTATTTCTCTTTGCATTTCAGTTTGGGAAGTTATTATTGCCCAATTCTCAAGATCACTGATTATTTCTTCATTCATGTCAAGTCTACTGATAAGCCCATCAAATGCATTTTTAATTTTTATTGATTTTTTTTTATTTCTAGCATTTTCTTTTGATTATTTCTTACTATTTCCATATCTATGTTTACATTACTCAGCTGTTTTTTGCCTGCTGTCTACTTTTTTTTTTTACATTGGAGTTCTTAATACATTAATCATAGTTATTTAAAATTTTTCATCTGATAATTCTAACATCTATGTTATATCTGATACTGATGCTTGCTTTGTCTCCTCAGACTATTTTTTCTTGACTTTTATTTAGCATTCTTTATAATATTTTGCCAAAATATGGGCATGATATATCACATAGTGGGAAATGAGGTCAGTGGTACCTTAGTATGAGGCTATCTGTTAATCTTGCTAGGGGTTGTGCTTGGTTTAATGTTTGCTGTGTTTGTAGTTACCGGAGTTTTCACATTCCTCTGGTGTCCTTATTTTTATCTTCCTTGTTGACATTAGGCTTCCCTAAATACTCCTCCTCAGAGAGAATCTGCATCTTGCAGTTCTTTCAGCTGAAATCTACTATTAGTATACCGGAGCCCTGTTGTTGTAGCAGTTAACTGACAGAAAGGAGAAGTGTTCTATAAATCGTATGAGTAAACTTCAATCTTTTATTGGCCTATGCTGCTGGGCTTTGATATTCAGTGTTTTTTAGCTTTCCTCCCTCAACCTCCTTAGGCGAGACAGGAAGATTAGTTAGATTTAAGTGGGGGAAATGTATTCTCTCAAGTGGAATAAACTCTGGTAAAATCCCCAACCAACCTGAACTAGAGAATTTTGCTGTGGATAATGCCTTAGGGCAAGGAATAATCTTTGCCCTTGGACACGGTATAAGGAATAATCTTTCCTTTCCCTTGTCAGGGTTACAAGGTGCTCTTTCTTAGGTCTTCAGCATTGAAACCTGCTGGAGTTTCTGGAAATAAAACCCATAAAAGTCTGTGGGCTTGCCTAAGACTTTACATTAGTCCTACTTGCCATCCAGAAATTTGTAAAAATTACCATTTAACTGTTTCTGCCAGTTTATGGCTTTAGCCACTTCTCTAGGTAAGCAGATCTCAGCTATGACTCTTTATTCACCTGCCTCCCCAGATTTTCTGGTGGCAGTTTTCCTATGACCTCAGTACTCTAACGAGTCTAAAGGAACTCACTGATTTTCATAGTTAAGCTTTGTCTTGTTGTAAGGATGAAAGAGACAACTTTCAAGCTCTTTATATGTTGAGCTAAAATCTAATTGTGCTATATTTGTACAATGGAATTCTACTCAGCCATAAAAAATAATGAACAACTAACACATTAAACACTATAGTGTGAATCTTGAATACATTTTTCTGAGCAAAGTAAGATAGACCCTAAGGTGAAATATTATGATTCAATTTTTATGAAATTTACCAACAGGCAAAACTAATCTGTGATGGTAGAAGTCAGAACAATGGCTGCCTCTGAGGGAGGGTGAAGAATTGCCTGGAAGAGAGTATGAGAGAAGTTTCTGGTATAATGGAAATGTTTCATATCTTGACTGGGATACTGGTTACACGTATATACATTTGTCAAAAATAATCTACCTCTGCACTTAAAATATGTGCATTTCACTTTGTGTAAATTTTGCCTTAATAAAAACCATTAAAAAAACAGATGTCATTTGAAGTCATAGAATATAGGAGGTTGCCTAAAGAGTGAGCATGATGAGGAAATAATGAGCCTGAGAATGGATCCCTGGGGTACACTGAGGCACAGAGGAGAATAAGAGCAGAAAGACCCAGCAGGGGACCCTGAGAAGGGGCAACCCAGTGGTTTCCCCTCAAATGAGGGAGTGAATGAGACCAGCATCAAGGTGTCTCCCAGATTCAGAAACACTGAAACAGTGAGGTATGGATCAGGTACTGCTTCAAGGAGCCCAGGGTCCATATCCAATGATACTGGCTTGCAGAATTCTGCAGAAATCTGGCAGTCAGTGAGCTGAGCATTATGAGGTCCTTCGAGGTGGTCTCAGTGAGAGTATGTCCACACGTTGCTGGAGCAATAGGAGGAGAAGCGGGAAGAGAACCTGAACTCCAACTCACAGCTGAGGAGTGCTGGAAGGAGTGGGGATAGAAATACACCTTACCAATCAGCCATCTCTGAGTTGGTAATTGAATGCAGTTCAACTCCGAGCCATGCAAGAGTTCCCTAATGTCCTGGAAGTGTATGTAAGTGACTCTGTAGAATAAATGTAAGTAAATCATGCATTTAAAATTCATAATCATTAATGATAAACGTCTAAATATACATTCTGACTTGGGATATTAAATAATGGTAATGATGTCTATATTTATATAACCATAAGTGATTATAGGTAGATTTACTGATCGACAGATGATAGGTAGGTAATGAGGGTGAGAGTACATGCTGAAATATTTTTTTCCTGTGGAAGTGCCATCAGAATGCATTCACCTGCTGTAGTGAATAGATTGGAGAGTGTTTCAGAATGAAGTGAGGTGGGTTGTGTCTGGAGGAATGGAGATGGCTGTGAAATTTCAAAGAACACTGAAAAGGTAGACTCATGAGAGAAAACTGCAGGAATACATAACAAACTGAGCTATTGTGGAGAAACACCAGGCTGTCAGTCTAGACAGAGTACAGAGTAAGGCAAAATCCGAGTTTGTAAGTAAATAGAGGGTCAGCTGATGGCAACAGATCCACATGATTAGGATTGTCAGCAAGAACCCTTAGGGTATTCAAATTGAGTTGCGTGGAGCAGGAGATTCTGGGAAGGAGGGGAAGGGCTCGGCTAGTCCCACTGGGCTCCTCAGAATGGAGAAGGGCCATTTCAGAGGATCCCATACTCTCTGGTGACAGCATTAATGAGGGTCAGGGTTCTGTTGCTTCATCTGAGTAGTGTCCAGGAAAAAAGAAGATAGCAAAATACATATCTAGGGGAAAAAGATAACAATTAGTTTCTAGAGAAAAATCACCAGAAGAAGGAAGTAGAGTTCTATAAACTGAACAGGAAGAGGTGAAACAAATCTAGACCACAACACGAGGAGGGTGATGCCGGTGAGAAAAGCAGTGGGAAAGAAGTGGAAGTAACTTACTTGAAAAGACAGGAGAGAAGCAAAGAATAGAATAGTCACAGGCAATGTAAGGAACAAATTCAGTGTGCTAGTAAAGGGAATCCCAGCAGTGCACATTTCAAGGGTATGAAATAGTTGGGCGTACTGGGGCCTGATTCATGGAGAGGCACTTGCAGGAGGGATGGAGGGGCATGAATAGAAAGCCTGAGGTTATGGGGCACCAAAAGGAAGATCATGTATTATGTCTAGAGTCTTCTCTATGCATAGTCTAAGGGGGAATGTCAGCAGCTGTCTTTGAGCACGGATTGACTGTGAATATAATTTAATTCAGTGGCTATTTATTGATTGGCTGCTAGATGCAATGAATCTTACCTAGGGCTGTGGAAACTAAGGAAATGGACGAGGCAGGAGTCCATTTACACATGTAAACAACAGACTGTAACAGAACAGAAAATCAAATGAGAGCTAAACAGAGCCACCAGCAGCCTGCTGTGAGCTCTCCTTCAGGAGGAAAACTTTAATTCTGACTAGGCACCTTAAGGGACGCTCATGAAGAAGGATGTTGTTTGCCTGTGTTAGGAAGGCCATGTCTGGGGAGGGGAGGGGATGGGTTCCAGGCAGAGGAAACAATGTAAAGGGAAGCCCAAAGGCAGGATGCTGGCTCAGAATCCAGCCATGGGTTATTGGGACTCATCCTCAAGGCCAGTTGAAGGTGGCTTTGCTGACTGTCTTCCCAGTGACACTGTCAGGGTGGATCATTCTGGCCCTCTGCTCCCATAGCACTTTCCTCCACAAGGCATTTCTTTTGCTACGCTACTTACAGCACAATATTAATAATAATCTCTGTTGACTTGTTTACTCCTTCATATCCTCGTACATAATTTTTGCTTCACTGGAGCAGAAACCAGACTCCACTGACCCCTTTATTCTCTAATTGGTGTAGTAACTGGTACAAACTGCTGCTCAAGAATTAGAAGGAGGACCATAAAAAGCAGGTAGAATTTATTTTGTATTCGGTAGGCAATGGTGAACCCTCAAAGGAATCAAGGTCATTTTTTCTTGTTGTTTTTTTGTTTTGTTGTTGTTATTGTTTTTTGAGACAGAGTCTACCTTTTTCACACAGGGTAAAGTGCAGTGATGTAATCCTAGCTCACTGCAGCCTCAAACTCCTGGACTCAAAGGATCCTCCTGTCTTGGCCTCCAGAGTAGCTGGCACTATAGGCATGCACCACCATGCCAAGTTATTTAATTTTTTTTTTCTTTTTTTTGGTACAGACAGTCTCTCTGTGTTGCTCTGGCTGGTCTTGAACTCCTGGCCTCAAGTGATCCTCTCACCTTGGCCTCCCAATGGCTGGGATTACAGGTATAAGCCATTGTGTCACGCTGGTTTTGTGTATTTTTGGAAAGTATCATGGGCAGCAGAATTTGGTACTATTTGTATGGAAAATTAAATGTAGGAGTTTTGGGTCCAGTTGTCCAGAGAAAAGCGCCATGGCGGTGCAGCCACAGACCAGGAAGGAGGCTGTCATAAGGAAAGCTACTATCCATGACTCTGGTCTGGGAACGGTGACATGGTCATGTCGCTTAGAACTGTGAGTAAGCATAGAAAAGTCATGGTGATGAGTCAGAGAGTACAATGAAGAGTTTTGTTTGCATTTATTTATTACACCATGCCAAAATAAGTTTACCCTAATAACTGCTGATCTTTCTTTTTCAGTACACTTGAGTATATATCCCTGTAGGTGATACATTCGCATATGTACTTTAAAAAAATTACTTATTGTCAAAAATTCTTGACTTTCACAAGTAGCTGTTAAATTTTCAGGGGTCAGTACCCAGCAGGTTGGAGCAGTAGTAATGTCTGAATACTCACTTCCAACAGGAATCCTTCCATTATTACACCAGGCCACATCTTCATCCCCTCCAGAACTCCCTTTACACTTGGTGACTGTGCCACTGTTTTTGGAAATGAGCTGGAAAGGAAAGGAAAAATTATTTAGTTAAATGTTTATTTCGCAGTGGCAGACTGAAGCTCTGACTTTTTAATTAACTTGTCTGAAATCTTCTAGGCTGTTAGTTGCAGACCTGGACATAAACATGCAAGTGTACAGACTCAGCCATCCAAAACACTTCGTCAACCCAGAGGTCTCACTAAATGAATGAAATTGGTGTTCCATGAAGTCAAAATATAATTTGAGCAATTATTTGATTGTTGTATAATATGCTCATATTGTATAATTTGTTAAGATAATTTGTTAAATAATTTAAGTAATTGTTATATAATTAGAGTATGTGTCATGTGCCTTCCAAAGGTAGAAAATAGACCCCATGTCGATTTCATGTGAAAGATCATATGTATATATATATATATATACACACATTTATATACATGCATGTGCAGGTGATAAATGTAGAGATTTATGTAGACATTACTACTAAACCCTGAAAATTTAACAGCTACTTCTGAAAGTCAAGCATTTTTGACAATAAGTAATTTTTAAAAGTGCATATGCAAATTTATCACCTTATAATGCAATTTATAAATTTATATAAATTTTTAAATTGCATTATATGCAAGGAGATGGAAGAAAGGGACTACTATGGATTCAGTTGCATGCCTTTCCCAAGTTCATATGTTAAATCTCTAACCGTCAGTGTGATGGTTTTTGGAGACGGGGCCTTTGGAAGGTAATTAGAGTTAGATGAAGGCATGAGAGTTGGGCCTTCATGATGGGATTGATTATTATATAAGAAGAGGTAGAAAGCTTACTCTCTCTCCACCATTTGATGATGGAGCAAGAAGGCAGTCATCTGTAATCTGGCAAGAGGGCTTTTATCAGGAAGATAATCAACAGGAACCTTGTTGGACTTTTATCAGGAAGCGAATCAACCTTGACCTTGGACTTTTCAGCATCCATGACTGTGAGCAATAATTGCCTACTGTTTAAGCCACCCAGCCTATGGTATTTTGTTACAGTAGGCCAACCTGAAGAATACAGGAACTCACACTTTTAACCACCTGTTTTATGGGAGAGAATTATGTCAGGAAAATTATATACAGTGTGTTATTCTTACAACCACCCTGTGAATTGAAGAGTCTTTTCATTTCCAGAAGTGAATGCTAGAAATGGTACGTAACTTCCCCGAGGCCATACAGAGCAGGCAATGGGGCAAGCCTAGGTTTGTCAGATCCCTGAGGCCTCTTTCTTAGATCACAGCTTCTTCTAGGTGTCATGCAGGCATTAAAGAATAATCATTCCTTACTAGAGTGCTACAGAAGTCTTCAGAGGGAGGTCGCTGGTCCGGGCAGATCCTGGCTTTCTAAGGCTAGAACCCTCTTCTCTTGTTTTTTCCGTGATCCCTCCTGGCCCTCATCTGGAGGTGCTCCTGTCCATCTAGCAAACATGAGCTTCCTTATAACCAGGCTGAAGCCCCAAGAACCTAAAATTCTTCTGACTTGGCAGTGATGGAAGTTTTTGTGTCTGCCTCTGCCGTATTTCAATGGTTCTATTTCTGTTTCCATTTGAGAAACTGCCGACATACACAAATTCTGGAGAGGTGGTGCTCACTCCCTTTTGCGCAAGGTCTTCTTCAGCTTCCTGTCTTAAAGCCACACCATTCCCTGTCTTCTAACTGATGGAATGGGAAGGGTGTTTCAATATTTCTGGCTTTTGAGGTAATAAAATACCTCTTAGCCAGAGCAACCCATTACTGAAATGTTCTCGGTGAAATCTTTTTGGGTCACATTCCCCCTCGTTCATCCTGGAGAGCTATCTTAAGTGCCACATGTAGGTTTTGAGGTTGAGAAAGAAAGAACCAGAGATATAAATATTTCTGACAGAAAATAAGAACCGAGATAATGAGTGTTACATTATTTTACAAATGGTGGGATATCAAGTCCTTATTCCTAAGGACAAAAGTCTGATCGTTTACAGTCCTCTCCAAATGTTGCTGTATGACAATCCACTGATGGCTAAATTACTTTTCTTTGAGGCTTCCAATATATTTTTCAAAGTGGGCTGCTTAGTAAAATGGGAGATGGATTCTGGTTTACAAAAAAGCAGGATTGTCCCAGGGAAGGTTCCTCACCACTTCTGAATTCAGACTATACAAGCCAGTCGCCATTTGATTGCTATGACTTCTGGTTGCATTTGGCAGTTATGATGCATGAGACCCCAAACTGCAATAAAAAGAAAGAAGATTGCAGCTCCCTTGGTCACCTGAAGCTAATAGTGGAGCATGACAAGGCAGTGGTCTGGGAGACAGTCAGGGGCCTGGGGATGCCAGGGGTGGGGGAGATGGGGAAAGCAATGGTCGCTTGCTGAGACCAGGAAGGACAGCAAGAGCTCTGTTTGCTTTTTGTCAGCAACAGAAATTGATTTAAGAACTACATCACAAAGTATCAAAGTTGAGTCGAAGGATCATAGAAATCATCCAATATGCCTATTTGCTGATAGTATTTTGCTGAGTCTATAGGTTTCCAGGAGGTGTCTTGTGGTAATTGTGGGGTAAAGGGAATGCAGACAGAAGGGGCTTCAGCAAGTTCTGCCATCTGTCAACCGAGGGGGTGACTAGTACCTGTTTCATATACCGTGGTTTTGAGTGACGTTTTGTTTCATCTAAAAAGATAGATTTGCTTCTGAAGACAGTTTGGAAATCGCTGATTTTGTTGAAAATATCATGAGTAGCTTTGTTACAGATATCTTCTGAACCTACAAAGCATGTTTAGATGGACATTAGAGGGGTCCTAGGATGTGAGGATCTATCTTAGGTCAGGGTGTCCCAGAAACAAATTCCAAGCCAAAGATCTGAGTGCAAAGAATTTTCCAAGGAAAGTCTCCAAGGAACTAGAGAAGTTGGGGAGGGGGGAGAGGGAGGGAGGGAGGGAAGGAGATAGAGAGAGAGAGAGTGAGCGAGCCCAGGAAGATAGGGAAGGGAAAGAAGGCAAGCAAGATTGATATTTCAGATGAGGTCTCAGCCTAATCCACAAGGATCTCTGGAGTTTATTTTGGGGCACGGAAGCTGGACTTTTATAACCTAGTACCAGCTAACTAGTTACAGATCATCTCAGGGATATGTAAACTCTCATGTATTTCTTCCACTTTTTATAGATAGTTATAGTAGCCTAAGGATAGTTCTTCGAAGAAAGTTGTAGTGGCAAACAGAGAACATCATAGCATATAGAAACTGAAGGGTGGACACCCAGCACTGGCAAGAGAGTTTGAGGTGGTCTGGATGGGGATACCAATAGTGTCTACCCTAGGCTGCTTGAATTAAGTTCATTATGGAAGCAGCAACTGCCTTCCCAACCATCCCACTCTGGATCAGTCCATAGTACATGTTGTCCCTGGACAAACACTGTAACATGTCTCTTGCCCTTTAACTCCTTTCTTTCTTATTCATATTCAGCCCAGCATCTCCAATTAGACTCTCTTTCTTGCAACTGACCTTTATGTTATTTTTCTGTATAAGAGGGGTAGACCAGTCTTAGAAGGAATTGGCCTGGCAATTGTGGGGCTGGCTACAAGTCTGAAGTTCATAGGACAGGCAGAGGGGAAGTCAAAGGGAAGATGATTATACATAACCCTGTGGGCAGACCTGAAATTTTTTGGGAACAAGTGGTTGTTTCTGAACTCTTTAAGCCCTGTTTTAAAGTTTTATAGCCAATTCCCTCAGTCTCACCAAGGATAATCTGTCTGTTGATTAACTTAAAATCAACTGATTAAGGGTCTTAATCACCTTCAAGAGATACTTAGGTTTAGATGAGGTCATGAGGGTGGGGCTCTCGTGATGAGATTAGTGCCCTTACAAAAGTGACATCAGAGAACTTGCTCTGTTTCTCTCTGTCTCTGTCTCTCTCTCAATCTCTGTCTCTCTCTCTCTCCCCACCCCTCTTTTGCACGTGCAACATTTTTTGCATGTACAAGGAAGAGGTCATATGAGGATACAGTGAGAAAATGACCATCTACAAGCCAGGAAGAGAATCTTCACCAGGAGCAGCCATGGTACCCTGATCATGGGCTTTTAGCCATGAGAACTGTGAGAAAATAATTCTCTGTTGTTTAAGCCACCCAGCCTATGGCATTTTTTTTTATAGCAGCCTAAGCTGACTAATGTACTTGGTGTGGAGATATCATGGCCTGAATTGCAGAACTATGCAGACTCCTTGGCAGGGAGAATGGCCTGGATGGCTGATCAGAAGCCTAAAAGGAGCATGATTAGAAGATCCAAAACAGAAATTTGAGAAAGAGGCAGGACATGAAATTATGGTAGTGGGCATTCTATTTGTTAATCTTTGCATTTGACATTGTGCCCACCAACATAGAGGAGGCTATCAACTACCATCACACAAGCCTTGTCCTGGGATGCCAGTACTGTCCTCTGTCCTCAACTAGCCCAGTGCCTGTGAAAGGAGTCTTAGAGCAGCTATGCATGAACCAACAGCAGCAGCTCACACTCACCTAGGCCTTTGTTCCATGCAGCTGCAGAGATCAAGACTGAGCTCCTGATAGGGCACCATCCCATAAGGAGCCCAGCTAGCTACTTTGTGGGAATTTGGTTACACTGGATTACTTGTACTCTGGAGGGTTAGTGATTTGTCACTCTTGGAATCGCTACTTATGTATTTTTCTTCCCGCCCTCAGTGTTCCTGCAAGCATCATCATTCCATGTTTACAGGAGGACCATACAAGTTGCCTCAGTCTTTGATTCATTTTACGTTATGGAGATGCCCCAGTGAGCACATGACCATTTGATCCACTAGGCCTAATTTCTACTTCTTTTCCCAGAATTGGCTAGCCTAATAAAATAATGAGGTGCCCACTTGGAAATGATGCTAGTGCTTTGTGTTGCCCTCTTTGGGGCTGCAAAATACGGACTAAACGTATTTAAGCCTATTGATCATTAAATCATAGTAGTACCAATATGCATGGTTAGGCAATTTTCTCTATCCATTTGGAGCACTCTGTGTGAAGGGGGTCGAAAAAAGATATTTGGAATGATCTGAAGTGGGTATTCATTTGTCCCCAACTTGCAATGGTTTGACTTACAATTTTGTTGACTTCACGATGGTGCAAAAGCATTATGTATTCAAAAGAAATAGCCCTTCATGTACCCATATAAGCATTCTCTTTTTCATGTTCAGTACAGTATTCGGTAAGTCACATGAGATATCAACACTTTATTATAAAATAGGCTTCGGTCTAGGTGATTTTGCCCAGCTGATGACTAGTGTAAGTGTTTAAGGTAGGCCGGGCTAAGCTATGATGTTCTGTAGGTGAGGTATATTAAATGCGTTTTCAACTTATGGTATTTTCCATTTGTGATGGAATTATTGGGACATAACCCCATTGTAAGTTTAGGCAGATAGGTATCTCCTTGGCTATAGAAATGTGAGATATTTTATCTTTTTTTCCCTTTTTCATACATACATACATATTTGTAGTTTATATAAACAGGATTTTTATTGTAAAAGATGAAATGCCAGTGGTCATGACTTTGATACATTGTAATGTGTATCTTAGAACTCTCTCTCTACTCAGCGGCCCACGGAATATTTCCTGAGAATAACTCAGTGAAGGTGGCAATTTAATGTATTTGAATAGGCATATACCAACAGGTAGAAAACTGGATGCCAGTACTCTGTGCTGGTGCAAGGCATAGAAGCTGAAGGGTGTGCGTGTTAGGTGTATGAAGAGTGAGAAGAGGCCAGGTGATGTTGAGGAGTAGTAGCCCATCTATGAAAGAGGCCACTTGTTGTTTGTCCATGAGCAGTCTCTTTAACCACTCCAGACATCTGTTTCCCTGCTTTTAGAGCGAGACAATTGTATGACATGATCTCTAAGGTCTCCTTAATCTCGGACCTTCTTTGACACTGGGGTAGCAGAAGGGTGTCATCCACCTCCTCAACAGACTCCAGCTTTATATTTGTTTCATTTACTGTACAAAAAGTGCCTGAGGCTTTCCAATGTATAATAAGGTGCAGTCCTGAGCATTGCAGAAATCAGGAAGGAGGAAGGTGATAGGGAGAGAATGAATATTTATGTTGATATTTCACATTTGTCATTTTATTTAATACAAACAACAACATATGAGGTAGGCTACTACCCTCATGCTCCTGATATGACTGGTGCCACATCAGCTTGGCACCTAGCTTGATGCCCCAGCTTAGGGCACAAACACATTGATATTTCTTAACCTTTTTGAATGATTACTGTAGGATCTATCTACCTCTATTGCAAAGGAGTCTATGTCATCCTCTTGGGGACTTCCTGTGTCCTAATTTGCTAAATGTTCTGTATCCAGCAGGGTGAGTCCTGCCTGCAGAAGTTAGATCATTAGAGAATGGAAATCAGATCCATCTACTTGTATACACATTCAGGGGCTGCCATACAAAAGCAGTGGCTACCCTGGATGGGGTGTCCAGAAAAGAGCATTTTTACTTTTTTTCTTTCACTGGAATATGAACAGTTTGGGGTCACTGACTATGATTGCTTCCTGCAGCTGAGGGATGTTAATTATCTTTTGGAAAATCACTCCTGAATCCCTTGAGTTACTATCAGTAAAATAGACATCACCTATTCTGACAAACTGAAAATTTGGCTTTTTAATGTAAGTTGAGTGCATCTTTCTCTAAACTGGTCCTGGAAGAACTATTCCTCCTAAATGTGAATTAATGCTGTACTCTTAATATGTTCAGGAAGTGCTATTTAATATCAATCAACTCAGGCTTTGCTAAACAAATGGCAAGACAACCATTGCCCTGTCTGTTTCTGGTGATCAGACTGCCCTGTGGGTGGAAGGAAGATCAGAGTATTTGCTGAAGAATGGATGTCCCTGCTTTCTCTCCTTCAGGGTCAGAAAATAAGGCAGCCTATGCTGGATATGGTCAGAGATTGTGGAAGAAACCTTCTTCTTTCTGGGTACCAGGAAATGGCCAACTGGTCTCTAGAGGTGGCAATTGCCAGAGATTTTTTTATTGGGGAGGGTTGTATTTCTCCTCCACTAGGAAGCTTTCCAGCTGCAAAATGGAAATGCAAGATGGGTTAACAGTTTGTGAGGCCCATAAACAACCTTGGAAGTGATGTGAGCCATCCTTTGCTTCGTTCTTTCCTATCCCTCATGCGTGGACCCCAAGCAACACCGAAATTTTTGGGGGAGATGTTAAGGAAGAAGACTGTGTCAAAGCTTAGAACAAACTGTGGTACTTTTTGTAAAAGAAACTCAGGAGCAATGAATACCTAGAGAAAGAAAATCCTGAAACCAAAGTGGATTAGTAGAGTCTCTCAACGATGTTTGGGAGGTCATGAAAATTTTGGAAAGAGGGAAACCCCAGGAGGAAGACTAGATATTCTGTTGATGTATAACATGGGGCTGATTTTCTGATTTGACAATTAAAGGAAATATGTCATTAATCTGTTCCCTAAGATAGTGAAGTGAAACAAACCAATAATCTTTTTGAGTTAGGAATAACAATAACAGCAAAGCTTATTTTATTCCATGTATTTTGTTGTACATTTATTAGCTCATTTATTCATCCTAATAATCCTATGAGGAAATTGAGGCACAGAGAAATTAAATGACCTGCTGAGAGTTGTAAGTGATCAAGGGAAAAATCAATTCCATAAGTAATTACGTTGTCCTTTTACAGATGAGGAGTCTGAGTCCCAGGCCGGTTGATAAGTTACCGAAGGAGAGCAGAGATTTAAAGGCTGGTGATGGCCTCAGATTTAGGCACTTTTCCTTCATTTTGTTTGATGAAAGGAGTGAGTGGACTCAGGTTCTTCTAGTCTCTGTCTTACATCTACTTCATTGTTAGAGTCCTCTGTCTTGTCTGCACACGAGCGCATGCCTGCACACACACATACAGATACATAGCCATGTGCCCTCCACATATACTTGCACATATATACATACACACATGCACACACACATACATACACACAAATATGCACACACATGTCTCTTTTCAGTGCTGAAATATCACTGCTCAGACAGTGACAGGGAAGATAGGCTCATCTGTACGCTAGCTGATTTAGGGGATTTTGAAACGTTTGAAAGGATGTTGTTGGTAACCAATAGACATTTTTAAAATGTCAAATCACTCTCAAAATGCATGCTTCTTCCTTAATAGATATATGCTGATGGCTTAAATGCTACAAGACAGGCTTCCAGCTTTTGCTCTAGACATTTCAAAGGGCTGACAGGAGATGACGTCTCCCACAGAGAGAATACTTTGGTGACAGGGTTTTCATGTAAATTATATGGAATTAGATGGTGGGCAAAGGGAGAGACTTTATTACTCAGAAATAAAACAATCTACCAAATAAATTGGAGGGTGATGTGGTGTGGGGGCTAGAGCTGGCCTGCAGTGTAACAGATGAGGGCTTGGACCTCTGTTTTGTGCCAGTGGCATGACCTTCAAGCCTCTGAACTTGAGTTTCCTAGCCTCTGAAGAAGCGTGCAGGGGGACTCCTCCTTTCTGCAGATGGGGTGAAGGTGGGTGATAGTGATTGTTGGGTCTATCCCAGTGCAGAGGATATGGTTGGAGATCATGAAATGATAGCTAAAGTTACCACCATTTCCGCTTTTTAAAAAATTGAATGCAAATGATAAACATAGCCAATGGCAATTATTTGCCACATGTCGTGAGACTGTGAGAAGATTCCTGTGATCTCCTAAAAACTCTCTTGATCCTTGATACAAGTAGTGTTCATTGAACACTTGTGATGTGAATAGACATAGTGTGAGTCCCACTTTCCCCATAACATCAAGGGAGCAACTGATGCACCGTTTGCATGAGAAGACTTCCATCCCTTGCTGCCATCTGGTGCATGAAAAACAAGAATCTGTCCTTCTGTCATCTGAGTCTCTACCAGGTGCTGGATAACAGTGTTGTCCTTACAGGAACATCTGAGCTCTGTTGGATTTCCACTTACCCCAGTGGTGGTGGAGGAGGAATATTGAAAATGTAGGAATCACACACAGTTTGGGTTTAAGTCAGAGATTCTCAGTTCTGACTGCATATCAGGATCACTCAAGGAGTCTTTAAAACCCTGAAAGCCCAGGCTGAACCCCAGCCCAATTGTCTGAATTTCTGGAGATGGTACCAGGGTGGCAGGAGTTTAAACTCTCCCAGATGATTCCTACGTGTAGCCAAGCTTGAGATCCTTTAGTTTGGGATCTCTGTAGCTGCCATACACATACCATTGAGTCTACCTCAGTGTTTTCCAAACTTAAGCCATGAGAGATTCATCAGAGATGTTTGTGAAAAACACAGATTTTTAGAGTCTTTCCGAGGAGATTATGATCCTTTCTGTGTGGGGCGGCACTGGAGACTGAGTTTAATGCTGAATTCAGGTGATTCTTCTATTATGTCAACCTGAGAAACCCAGCCTGGACTGTAAGTCTTTGACTCAATTTTTACAGCAAATACCCCGAGAGGAGAAGATGAGTTGCTGTTACTGACGGTTTACTTAGTAACTTAAACAGTAGGATTATAGATTATCTTAAAGAGTCTTGGGGATCACCTATTCCTATATTCTTCTCAGTGAGGAAGCTGGGGCTCAGAGGGAAGTGACTTCTCCAGGGTCACATATTAAATTAACCCTGGAGCAGGCTAAGAAGCCAAACCTTCAGCTCCCCTTCTGTGCTGCTTCCCTTGGGGCAGGACCAGCTCTGCAAATTCAGAATCATCAAGCAGCTGGAGTGGTCAGCGTTTCTGAGCCGGCAGCCAGAATTGCTTTCCCCTTAATATATCCTTATGACAAGGTGATTGGTGCTAAACAAGGTCCCTGGAGGAACATAAAGCAGCTCTCCCTTCAGGGCCACGCCCAGTGGACCAGGCTAATCAATTTTGGTGGACAGCTACCCTCTGCTCAAGCACCCGAAAGCTTTCATCTTTGTTATTAACTCATTAATCACCATGGCCAGTGGCAGTACTGGGAAGCCCTGAGGAAACACAGGCAAGTAGGAGAATGCTGGTGTTGATTTCCATGTGCTTTAGTACAGTCTTCAGGCGGTCGCACAGCTAATTATTAGGATCTTAACCTAGAGAATGTCTGCCCTGATGGCAGGTGGAATCCTCACTGATGCTCTGTGAGGAAGGAAAGGTTAAGATAATTAGTGGTTTTGACTGAGGAAGAACTAGGCAGGGAAAGATGTCATGGGGCAAGGGCTCCTGAGTGAAGAGTATGAAAAGATTGCTCAGTTGAATCAACAATAAAGAGTTCAAGTATTAGATCTGATGCTTCTCATTTCTGGACTTCAGTTTCCTCCTCTGGGAAAACTGATCTATTATTTGTGCCTTCTAGCAGTTACTTGTGGGGATGAATCAGCCAGTGAGGTGAAAGAACTAAGCATTTGCCTTACATGAAAAAGACTGCCACCAGACTAGGCCTAGATGTGCACCCCTCTGTTCAGACTTACGACTTGGCACCCCTTCAAGCTGATATTGACAGAACACATACCTAAGAAGTATTAAGCAACTCTGTCTTAACAATGACAATTATTAAGCAATATCAGGAAGAGTGTTGCATGGAGAAAAGGTGGACCAAGAGGCCTACCAGTGTAGAGCTCAGATTCTTTGTCAGAGCCATTGAAAAATCAGCCCCATCCTGACACACTGTCTCACTCTGCAGAACAAGCTCTGTGGGTACCTAACTATTCTTCTGCAAAGACTATTTAGTGATCATCAGTGCTTTTAGGCTTTTGCAGGGTGGTTCATGCACCTTTGGTCTCCTAAATGCCTTATCAAAATAAAGGCAGGCCTGTTTAATTGTGCTTTGTTGTGGCACTTCACAGATACTGTGACAACCCTGGGCTGAGCAAGTCTATCGGCACCATTTTTCCAATGGCATGTGCTCACTTTGTCTCTGTGTCCCAGTTTAGTCAGTCTCACAATATTTCTAACTTTTCTATTATTATTATGTGTGTTATGGTGATCTGCAATCAGTGATCTTTGATGTTACCATTGTGATTGGTTTTGTGTACCACAAACTATGACCATATAGGATGAGGAACTTAATAAATGTTGTGTGTGTTGTTACCTCTCCACCAACCAATCCTTCTTCCATCCCTCTCCCTCTCCTTAGGCCTCCCTATTCCCTGAGACACAACAATATTGAAATTGGGCTAATTAATAACCCTACAGTCTCTTTTAAGTGTTCAAGTGAAGGGAAGAGTCACACATCTGTTTTAAATCACAGCTAGAAATGAATAAGCTTAGCAAATAAGGAACAAATAAAGCTGAGATAGGTTGAAAGCTAGAACTCTTTTACCAAACAGCCAAGTTGTGAATACAAAGGAAAAGTTCTTGGTTGAAATAAAAAGTACCACTCCAATGAACACATGAATGATGAAAAGTGAAACAATCTTATTTCTGATATGAAGAAAGTTGTAATGGTCTGGAAAGAAGATCAAAACAGCCAAAACACTGCCTTAAGCCAAAGCCTAATGCAGAGCAAAGTTTTAACTCTCTTCAATTCTGTGAAGGCTAGACAAGGTGTGGAAGCTGCAGAACAAATTTTGGAAGTTAGCAGAGTTTTCTTCATGAGGTTTAAGGAAAAAATCCAACTCCATAACAAAAGTGGAAGCTGAAGCAGCAAGTTGTAATGTGAAAGCCACAGCAGGCTATCCAGTGGGTCTAGCTAAGGTCATTGATGAAGGTGGCTACACTAGACAACATACTTTCAGAGTAGATGAAACAGACTTCTATGGGAAGACAATGCCATTCAGGATTTTATAGCTAGAGAGGAAAAGTCAATGTCTGTCTTCAAAGCTTCAAAGGATCGGCTGAATCTCTTGTCAGGCATGCAGCTGGTGGTATTAAATTGAAACTAATGCTAATTTCCATTCTGAAAATCCCAGAGCCCTTAAGAATTATGCTAAACCTACTCTGCCTGTGCTCTATAAATGTAATAACAGAGCCTGGATGATAGTATACTTGTTTATGGCATGGTTTACTAAATATTTTAAGCTCATTATAAACACCTACAGTTTTACTAATAGAAAAAAAAATACCTTTTAAAAAATATTAATGCTCATTAGCAATGTACCTGGTCACCTCAAAACTCTGGTGGAAATGTACAAGGAGATTCATGTTGTCTTCATGCCTGCTAATACATCTATTCTGCGGCCTATGATCAAAGAGTAATTTTGACTTTCAAGTCTTATTGTTTAATAAATACATTTTGTAAGACTATGGCTGCCGTAGACAGTGATTCCTCTAAGGTAGCTAACCAAAATAAGTTGAAAACATTCTGAAATGATTCAGCATTCTAGATACTACAAAGAACATTTATGATTCATGGGAAGAGGTCAAAATATCAATATTAACATGAGTTTGGAAGAAGCTGATTCCAATCCTCATGGATGACAAGAGATTCAAGACTTCATTGTAGGAAGTAACTGCAGATTTGGTGGAAATAGCAAGAGAATTGGAATTAGAAGTGGAGCCCGAAGATGTAACTGAACTGTTGAAATCTCATGATACAACTTTAACAAATAAGAAGATGCTCTTATGAGATCAAGGTGGTTTCTTGAGATGGAATCTACTTTTGGGGAAGACTCTGTGAACATGGTTGAAATGACAACAAAGAATTACAAGTGTTATAAGAACATTACAAATATTATAAAAATTACAAACTAAGGCTTATAAACTTAATTGGTAAAACAGGATTTTAGAGAGTTGACTCCAATTTTAAAAGAAGTTTTACGGTGGGCAAAATGCTATCAAACAGCATCACATAATATGGCAATTGGGGTGTGTGTGTGTGTGTGTGTGTGTGTGTGTGTGTGTGTGCTTGTGTAAGGAAGAGTTAATCTATGAGACAAATTTCACCGTGGTATTAAGAAATTGTCACAATCACCCTAACCTTCAGCAACCACCATACTGGATCAGTCATCAGCCATCAACATCAAGGCAAGACCCTCTACCAGTATAAAGATCACAACGTGCTGAAGGCTCAGATGACCATTAGTATGTTTTAGCAATAAAGCATATTTAAATTAAGGTATGCACATTGTTTTTCTTAGACATAATGCTGTTGCAGACTTAATAGATTACAAGTATAGTATAAACATATCTTTTCTATGCACTGGGAAACCAAAGGACTTACATGGCTTGCTTTATTGCGGTGGTCTGGAAACAAGCATATAATATCTGTGAGGTATATCTGTGATATATTAATGCATTCCTATTCCACTGGTTTTGGTAGGACTTAATTTTCCACCACTTGGGACAAGGCACAGCTGGGTATCATCTTTGATTACTTTGCCTGGCTCAAGGATGGACACGTTACACAGGCAAAACAACTTGGGATAGACTTCTGGAAAAGGAGCTCACTGTTTATCCACAGTGTTTGATTTGAGAGGATGCAAGATCTGAATCTACTGTGTCCTTTTTCATATCGCAAGAAGAATCTTGTCTGAGGAAAGAGCCAACAGGGAGGGAGGAAGAGCTGAGCAACAGAGAGAAAGTAACTGGGCCCTGCCCTGATCAATTGTGCCTGAAGATATTCTTTGGAAGTATTAATATTCAGTTACACAGACAATTGCTCTAGTCCTTTTGGATCAGGAATTCTGCCGTTTGCAACTGTGATTCCTAACTGAGATACTCAGCTACCTTCTGATTATTATGGTGGCTTTCCCTGTATCTCAAGCTTAGGAAAGCAGGATATGTTGGTAGGATACATAAGGATTCTGGCTGCTAAAATGGAGTGTTTGCTGTGGAAGAAGGCATTGTTATTTCCCTGTTAATTTAGTTAGTGTCAGGCTAACACTTAGGTTTGGCCATTTTTGAGTAGATTGAGAGTATTTTTCATCTGGATCAGCAAGGCTGTAGTCTAGCTCCTAGGCTACAGTAAACGTGCCAAGAGTCTTTCTCTTGTGACAGTGGCTACAGCTTATACCCACAAAATATGCAGATATATGTACATATATATACATATACACACATGTGTGTGTATATATATATGTGTGTGTGTATATACATATATACACACACACACACACACACACAGAGGTACATATCTGCACACATTTCTATATGCATTTGTGTGTATAGTTGGTTTCTTATGCTAAGTGCACTTGAGTCATTTCTTTAAACTTTACAACATAAGCATGACCCGTATTTGTATTAAAATTTTAGGGGCCTTATTTGTAAGTCCCGTGTTTCCCTTCATAAAGTTTGGTGCTCTGGCCTCTCTAGCTTAGCCCTGGAAATTGCTCAAAATGGTGGGCCTGGTAACCACAGTTTCTATCCTTTGGACCACCCTGAGGGGCTGGTTGATTATCAAGATGCTTGACTGAATCTGTATGTTTTTTGCATCTTGCAGAAAAAGGACACAGGACAAATTTTCAAATCTTTTAGGCTTAAGTACATGTGTTTTTAGACCCCTTTACACCCAAGGATTCTGTTTCATGCTTTCCACCTGCTGAATGGTCAGTGAACCAGCCATATTGGCAGAAAGACCTCCCATAAGTTGAATCTGCCTGACACTAAGATATCTGTATAAAAGATGAAAAATTACCCAATTTTTCAAATGATTGTCGTTATGAGGCCGTAACAACATATATTATTTGCAAATTTGGAACAGGATGAATGTATTTTTTCCCTTTTAACCTGTTTGGCACTTTGAAAAGTGTCACAGAAGCACAGAAGTAAAATGGTCAGATTCCCTCACTTCTTTTCTCTTCAAAAGGCCTTGTGGGTGGGTTTTCTCCATTATTTAAGTTCATTCATTGACTCCAGCTAAGCCCAGAAACTGTCAAGCTGAAATACTGTGAGCACAACTGGTATCACATTTTCCTCCAGTTTTAATGAAAAGTTTTGGAAGTTGAAGATTTGTAACTATCTCCCAACCCAGAAAGTTCAAACAATATTCTTAGGCTTTGGATTTTCATTGTTGGTGTTGCTATTGAGCCCAAACGGAAACTTATGGAGGTGATTAAAGTTTTTTTTGTTAGCACTTACATCACTTTTTAAAGCACTTCTATGACAATTCTAGTGGCCAGACACTATGCTAGGCTCCTCAAAGATAAAAAGTCAAGGGCCGTACTCTCAAAGACCCTACAATACTAGGAACATAGAAAAATCAATTTCACGTGAAACATAATGAAATGTGTGTTAACAGAGGCATAGTCCAAGGGTATGTGATCCCAGAACAGCACAATTCTGCCTGGGAAAATCAAGGAAGACTTCTGAAAGGCAGGAGTGCTTGTGTAGACTCTTAAAAGATTTTAGAGAATAGGAGGAATAAGAAAAACTGAAAATCCAGGGGCTGTCATGAGCAAGTCTTAGAGACACAAAAACAGATTTTAGATGTGAAAATAAGAGGAAAACAGATTCAAGATGAGCCTAACGTTCATCAAGAGAGAACAGCTTAGCATATATCCACTCCCCAGTCCAATTATATATGAGTTTGTGGAGATGTGTACACGGTAGAAAAAGGAGACCTCTTTAGATCTTTCTTTCCTATGGCTCTAGCCTCTCCGTCCCCCCACAGCTCACTACACATAGGCACGTACCCATTTATGTTCATGTGTTATATAATATTAGGAAACTTGGGCTTCCCTGTCCACTCCTTTGTCTTTTATGCCTTCAAGTTTTGTATATTCAATTCTTCATGCCCAGAATGTCTCTGTCTTCTCCTCCTATCACCTGGAAGATGCTATCCTTTTATGCTTGATAATCCAGCTCAAGATCATCTCTTCTGGGAAACTTATTCTTTTTCTATGAGCAACTTTATACCCCACATCCTTTGTATTTCCAGGGATCCATTTATATTCATATTCTTCTATAATGTAAGCAACAGAAACCCAATTCAAACTTGTATAGTCCTAAAAGGGAATGTTGGCTTTTATAACTGGGTTAAAGAGATGAGGGAGATGATCCAAAGGTATAAATGTTATAATTGGAGCACTGGTGTATTTTTTCTTTTGGCCTTTTGGCTCTGTTTACCCCAACTTTAATTTCAGCAGGAAATTTGAGTGTGGAGGCAACATGACCCTTGGCAATGGTGTCTTCATTGTCCTTACAAGTCAAAATCCTAATGTAAATAGACCTTCTCTGTCTCAGTGCACATTTGCTAAATATGGTGGTGGAGCCTTGCCTGTCTCTGGTATATTTATATGCCCCAACTTAAATCGTCTCTATGGTCATGGGGACAGATCTCCTTGGTTGCTTAGCTATACTCAAACCACACAGAATTCTATGGGGTTTCCCATAGAAAAGAGTGCCAGTGTTATCAGGAGAAAGGGGAAAAGGTGAAGTCGATAAGCAAAAACAAACAAACAGAAAACACCCAGATTTCCACTCTCCTCTTACAGCATTTGTCACAGCAATGTAATGGTTGGCTCACCCGTCTGTCTCTTCCTCTAGACTGGAACCCTTGATAGCTGTGATGGAGACCAACCCATACCTGTAGTAGGGTGCCTGGTTTAGTAAATTGCAGTTGGGTGGGTTTAGTCAATGGATAAAGGGAAGAAAAAATGAATAGGCCTGTGACAAAGATGGTTCAGGTAATGTTATTTTCATTGTATACTTAATAGGTAATGTTATTTTCATTGTATACTTCTTAATAGCCTTTTCATTAATTTACATATTACCAGTCTTTGCCTCCTCTCTTTCATTCTTTACACAGCAGCCAAATCAATATGTAAAAAAATGCAAATATGATAATTTTATTCTTCTGCTTAAAGCCCTTTCTGGCATTTGAGATAATGAACAAACATTTTTTTCAGGATTTTAGATCTGACTTTTGTCTGCTTCTTCAGCCCCATCTCTTGTTACTCTCACTGCTCCTAACACTGATCACCACCCTACCCTACTACCAACTGCAAACTCATGTGTACTTTACAGTCCAGTCAATTTAAATTATTCTTACTTCCTCAAAGACATATAGTTGTCTCTTGCTTCCAGGTCTTTGTTTCAACTCCTTGGGGTGCTTGTCCTCTCTCTTCCCTCCTCATGTGGATAGTTTCTGCTTATACTTCAAAGCCTAGCTTATACATCATCTCATAAATGAGCATCCCATGGCCTTCAACTTGTCTCCAATGTGTTCCCACAGGACAACCCTCCCTTCTGTACCTGCTTATCTCCTTGTCTGTATCACCTGTTAGCTAGACTAAGGCTGTGACGACATGCGATACATCTTTTTTATTCATGATTGTATCTCCACCACCTAGATAAGACTTGGCCCTGATGAATGAATGTGTGAATGAATGTATTTATTGAGTCTCAACAGTGTACTAGCCATTTGGTGTGAACTGAAGCTGGAGGGGTGATCATAGCACAGTCCCTGCCCTAAAAGGTTTCCCTGTCTCCATATAGAACAGCTGAGGTTCACAGAGGGTGTAAGTGCCAGAGCCTGGCATTGAATCCAGTCCTGGTTCTAGACGCAGACTCTTCACTCCACATCAGCTGTTCTTGTGTTGGTACCCAGTTGGATCCATTTGGATAGAGTGGTTTATGGTTGGGCCTGACTGAGGCTGGGTTTGAAATGGTATTCAGGCCATGAACCATGTTCCAAATAACTGTTTTCCTCTTCATTTGAAGAGAGATCTGTTGATAACATTTTAGCTTTGGAAAACATGTTGGGACTAACAATCCACTCTTATTTATGCATTAAAACATGGGTATCAAAATATACCTTCTGAATCATGAAAGCAGCCTTCAAAGTTGAGTGGTTGATTTGCTGGTGGTTCTTTGTGATCAGGCTTAGATTGCAGGAGCTAATTCTCTAGTCATTCTTGACAGAAACAGCGGACCCAAGTTCTAATCTCAGCCTGACTGGTAGGCACTTGCATGGCTTTTTTTTTTTAATGAAAGAAAGCTCCATGTCATCCCCTAAAAAACAGATTTTCTTTGACCTAAAGCTTCTGTGGAAATCTCATATTTTTTTTTAGTGTTTGGTTTACTATACAGCCTAATTTTGCCCAAAGAGACATACATGGAAGACCCACAGGAATCTTCATTTCCAAATAAAAAGAGCCTATTGAGAAAAAGAATTTAGCATACGTTCCCTTCTTCCTGAGAGGGACATAATTGGAAGGACATGAATATGGAGTTGTAGAAGCTCTCCGTTTACCCTAAGGTGATAAAAAAGGATTAAAAAAAGGAGCCAATGTCCTGAGTGTAGCTGACCAAGAAGATCAGAAAGAGCATCAGTCTTTGCAAACCCAGTTAAGCCCCATAACGAAAGCTATGGTCTTCTGGTTCCATGAGATAATTTAATATCTTTCTTATTGATCAGAGCCACTCTAAGTTGGGTTTTCTATTACCACCAGACAAAAGGCATTCTAAATAAATATATATGAAGCTAATGAAGTTATAGCTGTTATAACAAAAGCATAAACAAAAATAATATGCTGGTTGGAGCAAATCAACGATCATAATACACCTTTCTTGATGTATTCATCTGTGAAATGGGGAAAATACAACTGATCTTGATAAATGGCAATGAGAGAAATATGTTGTTAACTTTTCAGACACTAGCAGTGGTACTACAAGTTTCTGTATTTAAAGAAGGTCTGCCTTATGCATGTACCATCATTCTGGATATATGTATATATGTGTTATTCTGTTTCATGTAGACCCTACTTAAATTCCTATTTTTAGACTATATGACATATGGGGAAAAGAGCAAGGTCATTAACGTTATACCTAGGTTTGTATCCCAGAACTTTTGCTTAATAAGTTGTATAGCCTTGCCCTTGTCTGAGCCTTAGAAGTCTGTTTGTAAAATAGGAATCATAATGTCTACATCTAGAGGGTTGTGAGATCAAATCAGCTAAGATAAAGGGTGCAAAATTCCAGTTAGATAGTAGGAATAAGTTCAAGTACAACATGGTGACTGTACTAACAATGCACTGTATTCCTGAAAATTTCTAAAACAGTAGATGTAAGTGTTCTTATCACAAAAAAGTATATGTGGTAATGCATATGTTAATTAACTTGATCTAGCCATTCTACACTGTGGACTCATTTCAAAATATCATGTAGTGCAACATGATAAATATATACCAATGAAAATATGTGAATATGACAGCCGAGAGCCTGGTATGTGGTTGACATGCAATACATTTTAGATAATATTGTTATTTCAATATGTTCCACAGGAGGCAACTACTTAGTTAATGATATATCACATCTTATCTCATCCTTCCAGGGGTGAGGTGTTATTCTCTCCATTTAACTCTCTTGTCCATGAGCAGTGCTGCATTAATGGTGATTACATACTTCATTTAGCTTCATCTCTAGGAGTCAGTTATGAATCCCATCCCCTTAACCTCTCATATCCAATCAGTTGCAGAACGAGTCATTCTTTTTGTGTTTGTTTTCAGAAAGAGTTTGGCTGAAGCGTTAAGCATGTGGAGGCAGTAAAGTGAGGTCAGGGTGATTAAGTTTAGGCTAGAGGGCTAGGGGCCTTCCATGCAAGTCAAAGAGTTGTGGTTGCATGCTGTGGGTACAGGGGAGTTGTAGAAGAGAAGTCCAGAAACAGAAGGGGTTTTGCATCAGAAGAGAGGGAACCTGGACAGACAAAAGCAGTAGTGAGTTTGCTGCAGGACAGCTCATCCACTTTCGCTTTGCTTTATAGACACCACCAATTGGCGCGTTGCGTAAAACTGTTCGTGGTTGGGTAATAGACCAAAGAGCTTAAAGCTGTTTGTGGTTATAGAACTGGCCAAAGAGCTTGAAGGAAACCAAACATGGCACCCCCAAATGGTCTTCCTTGGCATATTTCTATGTGGATTCAGAGGAGCTGCAGACACAGAAATAGCTCTGAAAAGCTGTCCTTTGTGGGAGAGATTTGTGTCTGTAGAGCAAATCTACTTCAGTGAAATAAACGGTGATGCAAGCAGCAATGAAAACATGCTCTTTGTGAAGCTCCCTATCTGTTTTATCTCAATCTAGGAAGACCTTTACTCACAGGAAAAGGTGACTGAAAGTATATGATGATTTAGAGGTCTGACAGAGAAGCCTTTTATCACCAGGTACCATCTATTCTTTTTGAGAGCAGCTACCTGAGAGATTAGTATCTTCCTAACAAGCCAGCTTTGGCTCACCATGCTTTCCTTCCTGACTCTTTCATAGCCTGTGATGCCACTTCCCCCAATAAGCCCTGAACCCCTATTCTTTATGTAATCTCAGGATAGCATAAAAACCTCAGTCATCTGGTTCTTCCTTGAATCTCGTGTTTGCAGGCATCATGTGTTTATGTATACATTAATAAATTTATGTACCCTTTTTCCTGTTAGTTTGTCTATTATCAACTCATTTCAACAGATGCAGGCTGGAACCTTCAGAGAAGGAGGGAAATTCTTCTTGCCTCTACAAGCTAAAAAACTAAAGAATACTGCAATATTTCATTTAGGTATTTCAAAAACACGAGGATTCTTTGGGGAGTAAAAATGCTTAGCCAGAGGCAAATAGGGACTTTTGGAAAGTTTTCTCTTCTCCAGAATACTTATTTTCACACTTGGATATATAATGAGAGAGCTCTGAGTGCATTGTACATGATGGGACATCGGCTCATTGAGTTTGTTACTGGAGAAAACAAACAGTGATTGGAAATTTGGCAAATCAAATTGCATTGATCTATTAAACATTAGAGGTAGGACAGTATTAAGGATCATATGGCTCATGCTTCATTCTTATAGATGGGAGAACAGAAGTCTAGAAGGAAAAGTGAGTTGCCCACTGTTAAACAAAACCATGTTATGCTTCTTAACTTTTCAATTTAAAGTGGTAGGGAAAAAACTTTAAGGCAATTTGTCAGTGAGTATTTGCTTACTTATTATGAAACTTTACTTTCTCTTGCAAATTTTTTGAGTATCAATTATTTGTGGGGCACCATAATAAATCTTGAAGATGCAGAAATCTAGATGATAAAGGCTCTTTAGGCACACAGTCACATTACTACCTTTTTATAAAGATTCATTTTGTAGAGATTCCTTGAAATGAGAGAAAAATATATTCAAACAATGTCATACTGCCTTCTCTCCATGCAGCTGCCAACTTATGTAAAATATCATATGCAAAGTACCTGCAGGGGATTTTCTGGAAAAAGGAAAATCATCATTTATGACTATTTGTCTTTGGTGTGTAACCTCTGTGGGGAACCTCAGTTTTGGAAAGCCAAGTTGCATGTGACCGATCCCAGCTCCCCAAGGAAAGGGGTCATTTCTTTCTTAGACCACAGAAGACACCAAAGATCAAAGAAGCCAGTTGAGGTGCTGCTTACTATCCCAGGCGTTTTTCCTGCTCAGCTTTTCAGGGGTCAGTGGGCCTCCTTCTCCTACTGGCTTTTCCTGCTGCAGCAGTGCCCAGTGTGGAAGAAAAAGAAAAATGCATCTCAAAGGAACATAAGACTTTCTGAAGCAAGAATGTACCACACAGATGCAGGAGCTTTCATCTGACTCTTGCTCCTTATGCCAAAAGGCGATCCTTCACTCCTGCTCCAGAAAACTTGCCAGCCACTCACACTCCACAGCATGATACCCTGGTGGCATCCTTGGCTTTGATTATATCCCAGACTCCTTCTTAGGGGACATAGGGTAAAGAGTGTTAAAACATTTCTGGAGGCCAATGTCACTAATCACATCAAGAAGACCAGCTCTAGCCACAAAGCCACTTGGAAAATCCTGAAAAATGATTTTAAACTTGCCTGTGATTATAACTTCAAGGGAAAAACCTCATAATAGCTTATTTTATTGCATTTGCATTTAGTATTTATTCTCTCACTTCATTCATTCAACAATGATGAACTCACATCCTACTGTGTACCAGGCATATCTAGAAAGGGTACTCTGTTCTTTTATTCCTTCTGGAGAACTATGTGCTGCCATGAAGACTGGTTTCTCAGGGCAGAGACACAGAGTAAGTGAGAATATTGTCATCTTTCATCAAGTCAAAAATATCAGTGATTGTAAGATGTGCTACTATTTTTTGGGCCACTGGGAAAGAAATTTAATGATAAACAAACAAATATGTGCCAGCTAAAGCTGATACTTGTGATTTCAGTGCCGCTGTGTCCTATCTCCTGTGTACACCATGGTGTCTTTTGGTCCACTTGGCTGCCCAGCCCAGAGCAAATACATAACCACCAAGTGCGATGAAGTTAATGATTGGGGTATGAAGGTGGGTATTCAGTGCTTCAGATCCAAGCCTACCCTTAGAAGAACACAAGTCAGGACACATCATCAACTCTATGATAAGTCTTGATTTAAAAAATGTGAATATATTTTTTAAAAATTTTAGAAATGATGAAATATGGTAAATAGTTGTAATTGGTGCTAAGGAAAAAAATTAGCAGGGAAATTTAAACAGAGTGCCCCAGAGAAAGCCTCACTGGTAGATGACTTTCCAGAAAAGGCTGGAAGGAGGCAGAGCTTAGGAGTGTTTGTGGGTGCAACATTCCTGGGAAAGGGGAAAAGGCCATGCAAGGGCTGTGAGGGAGGGGTGTGTCTGGTCAACTCATGGGACAATGAGAAGGCCAGTGTATCTGAAGAACACTAAGAAAAGGACAGAAAAATATAAAAGCCAAATAGAAAAATGGGATCTAATTAAACTCCAGAGCTTCTGTACAGCACAAGAAAATCATTAGAGTGAACCGGCAACCAACAGAAAGGGAAAAAAATGTTTGCAATCTACCCATCTGAAAAAGGGCTAATATTCAGAATCTACGAAGAACTAAAACAGATTTACAAGAAAAAACAAACAACCTCATCCAAAAGTGGGCAATGGATATGAACAGACACTTTTCAATAAAAGACATATATGAAGCCAATAAACACATGAAAAAATGCTCATCATCACTGATTATTAGAGAAATGCAAATCAAAACCACATTGAGATACCATCTCACACCAGTTAGAATGGCGATCATTAAAAAATATGGAGACAACAGGTGCTGGAGAGGATGTGAAGAAATAGGAACACTTTTGCACTGTTGGTGGGAGTGTAAATTAGTTCAACCATTGTGGAAGACAGTGTGGCAATTCCTCAAGGACCTAGAAATAGAAATTCCATTTGACCCAGCAATCCCATTACTGGGTATATACCCAAAGGATTATAAATCATTGTATTATAAAGACACATGTACATGTATGTTCATTGTGGCACTGGGCGCTGTTTACAATAGCAAAGACCTGGAACCAACCAAAATGTCCATCAATGATAGACTGGACAGGGAAAATGTGGCACATATACACCATGGAATACTATGCAGCCATAAAAAATGATGAGTTTGTGTCCTTTATAGGGACATGGATGAACCTGGAAGCCATCATTCTCAGCAAACTGACACAAGGACAGAAAATCAAAGACCACATGTTCTCACTCTTAGGTGGATATTGAACAATGAGAATACATGGACACAGGGAAGGGAGCATCACACACTGGGGTCTGTTGGGGGGGTACGGGAGGAACAGTGGGGGGTGCGGAGGTTGGGGAGGGATAACACGGGGAGAAATACCAGATATAGGTGATGGAGGGATGGAGGCAGCAAACCACCTTGCCATGTATGTACCTATGCAATAATCCTGCATGATCTGCACATGTACCCCAGAACCTAAAGTACAATAAAAGAAGAAAAAGAAAATAGAAGCATGAAGGTTAGATTTTATATAGAACTTTCAGTCATTTTAATAACTTTGATTTTACTCTGGGTGAGACAGGAAGCCATTGGAGGGATCTGTAAGAAGGGTCTGAATTGCCTTAGATTTTCACAGAGTTTAAAGAGGAGCAAGAGTGGAAGCAGAGAGACCAATTAGGAGGCTACTGCAGATCTGGAGAGAGAGGGTGGTAATTTGAACCAGAGCAACATCAATGAATGTAGTGAACAGTGGTCAGAATGTAGAAATATGTTGAAAGCAGAACTGAAAGGATTTTCTCATAAATTGAAAATGGAAAACGAGAAAGAGAGGAGTCAAAGATGACTCTGAGATTATTGTTTTTATTATATTTCTTTGTTTCTGTCAAATTAGGTCATATGAGCTTCCTCCTTCCCCACCTTCTTGATTCTGCAGAATGTTCTGTATTTCCCCGTATCGCAGATCACAGAAGCTCCCTATGTGTTAATTTCCTCATCCATAAACGAGATGATATTAATAGTGCAGACCTCATGGGGTTTGGTGATTACTAAAATGTATGGAAGTAGGTATTACATACTAGATACTTTTCAATGCATGCCTCAATCTTGCTTCAGTAAATATTAGCCATTATTTCTACTGTTTTGCTTTTTTATTTCTATGTAGACAATTGTTCACATTGTATATCAAAGATGGGGGTAGGTGGGCTCTTGGCCAACTGCTCCTGCCAGGCTTTTACCCACCTACTTCTGGGCAACCACATTCACTGAGGGAAGAGGAAATATCTGATTGGTTAGAAGCCAAGACAAACATTGGATAATCTTGGACCAGGGGTCAGGGCTTCTCTGCTGTAAGGGCAAGAGCCTATTTTTCTCTTTTCTGCTCTTCCTCCCTCTGGTGCCCAGTAGAAAGTAAGCGGACCTAGGCAGGGGCTTGTTTCCTTGGGCCAAGTCCAGCAAAGGTACTCTTTTGTTTCTGGTTCCTCATAAGCTAAATGAGTGAAGGATTCAGGACCCTTTGTGACCCAACCGTCTCTCTTTGACCACCTGGCTCAGTTACCATCATTCTGAGAAGTCCTTTGAAAGATGTGATCCAGGTAAACTCTATCAGGAGGTTGTGCTGGACTATCCAAACAAGGCCCTTCCTGCACACCCACAAGTACCTGCTACTCCCTCTTCCCAGCCTGCCTTGGCTCCCTTCTTTCAGTTGCCTTTCTAATAAACTCTTCCTACTCTTCTGTGTCCATTCAGAAAATGTATAAACTGGAGCACTTTCTCCTTGACACACAGAAGGGAAAGGCAGGGTCTCTGTTAAGTTTGTTTATTGCTGTGCACCGTGGATGTGCTCTTCACATCCTCACTCACTTTCTGCTTGGATTTTTTTGTTTCACTTCTTTAAATAATTGGCTTTTTCATCTTAGAAAAGGCAGACCCTATCTGAGGTCCAGTTGAGTTTAGCTATGCTTTGCTTCTTAAAAGGGAAAGTGATGGAGTTCGGAGGGTATTGAAATGCCTAGATGATTGGTGGGTAAAGAGACAAAGGACAAAGAAAGGATCTTGGAAGTAAAGTGGCTCTTCCCACTGGAATGGGGCTGCAGGGAATTGTCCCAGCTCCGTGGTGGCAAGAAGTGTAGTAAGGCACCCTGAATGTTTACTGCTGAAAGATACTGCTTCAGGTTTGTTAGTCATGCCAAGGAAGCACAGTCAAGGCTGAATTAATTAGTGATAAGATGTGTGGGGGCATTTGTTTAAGAGTTCACTGTGAACAAGGCAGTATATTAAGCCTTACTGAGGAGCTTACTTAGATGAGTAAGACACAGCTTCTTGCCCTCTCTCTAGAAATAACTTCCCATCTCGGAAGGGAGTTAAGGCAAATCTTTGTGCAGGTCCACTCTGAGTATTTCTCTGACCTTCCTCTCATGGGGTTATGGTGGTTCTAGTTGTGATGCGGCAGAAGCCATGTCCTGGTAAGCCGAGCCCCGGGACCTGGGTTCAGACTGAATGAGGTGACGCTCACATGACTAGAATTAGCCTGGACTGGAGTGAATGGTGGTGCTAACACCTCTCTGATGAGGCCAGTCCAGAGTGGAGTTGTCAGGAGGCCTCTCTGGCCCACGGAGTTCTCACTCACCCTTGCTTCCCTGTGTTCCCATTCACATCTCTTTCCTTGCTTTTCCCCAGGTTATCTTTTACCAGAACATTCCATCAGCATGGGAACAGTAGGAATTTTGAGGGGTAAAGGGTGGAGACGTCTTTGGCTGGAAAACCTATGTGCCTTTCACCTGCGATGCTCCGTGCTCACAGATCTTTTAGAAACCTTACAGCTGCCTCAAATGAGTTTCAATACAACTATTTTCCTGCTTAGGTTGACATCACTACAGTTCTTTTCTTACCTAGATTGACTAGCTCTTTTTCCTCCAGGATACCTACTTGACTTCTCTGGGCCTTATTTTATTACACATAAAATAGGGTTGAGGGAGACCTTGGAATTCTTAAGTACTCAGCTCTCTCCCTGCCTTGACATCTTGAGAATTGAAGCCATATTTATGCCTCCAGGCATACTGATGTCCAAATATTTTCTATGTTCTGGTGAAAATGGACTGGACAGAGACATCATACTCTTCCTTAGAACCCCATTCTAGATTTTCATTTACTTCCTCGTTCTGAGGAAATCAAGTAGTTCTACTTCATGTTTAATTAAGATCTCTCGTAGGTAATTTTCTTCTGAGAAGATTTCATGAATGTAGAGAACAATAACTAAATGCTATTTTCATATAAAGCATTTATATGCTCACATATACAAGTTAATTTTCTTTTACAGCCCTATATTTAGACCCATTTGGGCCTCATTTCCATTAATTTGCATGTTGATATTCATATTTATGTAGATATATTCCTGGATTCAATGGAAAAGAATACCCTGCACAGAAGGTTGGAAATGGCAATTTATTCACAGAGCTTGATCCTAAGATTTAGGAGAAGTTCATTGGACAGGAGTGCCAAATTAAATACCTAACTACTTTTCCTGTACTGTTAAAAATGGTTATGAATTATATTTACTCATTCATCTTCTGCCAAAAGGAGAACAGAGGTAGACACAGCACATGGAAGAGGTACCCCAGCAAGACAGTCCTGATGAATGAAATAAGATCTCTAAGAGGTATCAGGCATTTGGGAGGGAATGGGCCACGTGGGTGCCAGAAATGTCAATCCCTTGCCATGTGGATGCCACTCCTAAAATGTATTGTTCCTGGCAGCCACCACCTGTCCCCTCTAATGTATGGTTCCCCTGTCTAGAACTTAAACAGAAAGCAGCTATAAATTCTAATATTAGGATATCCACAGCTTTCATAATACTTAGGTGTTGGGGCCCCACTGACTATGTATATATATCACATGCTAAATGATATACTGGTTCTTTGTATGCTGCCTTGCTACTTTTGAAAAATTGCCCCATTAAACAAATATGATTATTTTCACTTTTTAAATTAAAACCTGACATTCAGAGAGGATAAAAGACTTGTCCAGGCCAAGTAATGGTAGACCCAAGTGTTAAAATTAGGAATGTCTCATCTCAAGTTTCATTTTTATTTCTGTTTAATCAAGTCCCAGTAATTTGAAATGAAGAATGCCTTGGATGCCTTCAAGGGGAAACATTTTGAATAACCTCTCTGATTATTCTCTTTGGCTAAGCCTCACTCAAGATTAATTTTCAAGCAGGTTGTTTTAGTTATTTTTCTGCTAAAAACAAAACTTGAGCTAACGATAGCATGTGAATGCTTTATTGGGAGGTGCAATTCAAGGACAGCAAGAGCAAGAGAAAGTGAGAACTCAGAAGGAAGGAGTGAAGCAAATACAAGGAGATAGGTTATGCAGCTGGCCAGTTTTACAGAAAAACATACCTACATGCTTGGCACAAGGGACATTCAGACAAGCTAAACAATAGCACTGCACCTCAGAGCTGTCTGTCCAGGGAAGTAGAAAGAGGTGTTTATCTCTCAGCAACTTTCCATCTTCTGTCTTTTACTGGTCCATAGGGTGTTAGCTCATCTGCACTTCCAGATGGTATTGCCTAACCTCTCCAAGTAGCCTCTGACAAAGCCAAGCCCATGTCTCATAGTGAGGTCCTCCATCTGAAATCAGAAAAGGCAGGGAGAGGCAAAGCCTCTCTGGGTCCAGCTGGGCTGGACCTGGCTGTTGAGGGTATAGTGGCAGACATGTCAAAGGATATGCTAAAGCCCAGTGTTCTGCCTGGGAAGAATGAAATGGCCAGCAGTGTGTTAGGACATGAGTTTATAGGGTCTAGTGTCCTATACCCGGGGGTGGGGGACAGGCGGGCCTCAGGAAACCTGAGAAAGTACATGCAGATCTGCTTTCTAGGCTGTCACTCTCTTATGTTATGTGCATCTCACTCTGTGATACTAGGACAAGATGCATTTCTTCCTTCCATTCTTCAAGGTGGTAGCCCTAACAATCTCCTCAAAATACTTAATTAGGATTAGCAAACCCAGGGACTATACCAACCCCCCAGTTTTAAGACACTAGCTCCCATAAGCTCATGTCCTAACAGCTGATTTTGGGGCCATAACTGATATTCATCATCTCTCTCTTCTACAACCCTTTCAAGAATTTTCTTATCCTTGGACAGCACTTTACCTGTTCTGGGTTACTCACCTAGTGACCCAGATGTTCATCCCAGAGAAGTCTAATCCCCTAATTCCTAGCCTTTGAATAGGTTACAGCTACTTCAATTGACACTTATAGTCGCCAAGAGTGTCAGAGGACACCCATGGTTTCTATACTCATTGATTCTAATTTACTCTAGTTGTCGAGGACATAGAATCATGTAACAGACACTGCATTGATGCATAAATAAATATATATATGTGTGTGTGTGTGTGTGTGTGTGTGTGAATATATATATATATATATATATATATATATATATATATATTTTTTTTTTTTTTCTGTAAAGGGCATGATAGTAAATATTTAAACACACTGTTGCAGTATGGCCATTTCATGATATTGACTCTTCCTGTCCATGAGCATGGAATGTTTTTTCATTTGTTTGTGTCCTCTCTTATTTCCCTGAGCAGTGGTTTGCAGTTCTTGAAGATGTCCTTCATATCCCTTGTACGTTGTATTCCTAGGTATTTTATTCTCTTTGCAGCAATTGTGAATGGGAGTTCACTCATGATTTGGCTCTCTGTTTATTATTGGTGTATAGGAATGCTTGTGATTTCTGCATATTGATTTTGTATCCTGAGACTTTGCTGAAGTTGCTTATCAGCTTAAGGAGATTTTGGGCTGAGATGAAGGGTTTTCTAAATATATATTCATGTCATCTGCAAACAGACAATTTGACTTTCTGTCTTCCTGTTTGAATATGCTTTATTTCTTTCTCTTGCCTGATTGCTCTGGTGAGAACTTCCAATACTGTGTTAAATAGGAGTGGTAAGAGAGGGCATCCTTATCTTGTGCTGGTTTTCAAAGGGAATGCTTCCAGCTTTAGCCCATTTGGTGTAATGTTGGCTGTGGGTTTGTCATAAATAGCTCTTATTATTTTGAGATCCCTTCCATCAATACCTCGTTTATTGAGAGATGTTAGCATGAAGAGGTGTTGAATTTTATAAAAGTCTTTTTCTACATCTATGGAGATAAACATGTGGTTTTTGTGTTTGGTTCTGTTTATGTAGTAGATTATATTTATAGATTTGATATGTTGAACCAGTCTTGCATCCTAGGGATGAAGCCGACTTGATTGTGGTGGATAAACTTTTTGATGTATTGCTGGATTCAGTTTGCCAGTATTTTATTGAGGATTTTTGCATCAGTGTTCATCAGGGATATTAGCCTGAAATTTTCTTTTTTTGTTGTGTCTCTTTCAGGTTTTGGTATCAGGATAATGCTGGCCTCATAAAATGAGTTAGGGAGGAGTCCTTTTTTTCTATTTGAAATAGTTTCAGAAGGAATGGTACCAGCTCCTCTTTGTACCTCTGGTAGAATTCAGCTGTGAATCTGTCTGGTCCTAGTCTTTTTTGGTTGGTAGGCTGTTAATTACCCCTTCAATTTCAGAACTTATTATTGGTCTATTTAGGGATTTGACTTCTTCCTGGTTTAGTCTTTTGAGGGTATTTGTGTCCATGCATTTATCCATTTCTTCAAGATTTTCTAGTTTGTTTGCATAGAGGTATTTGTAATATTCTCTGATGGTAATTTGTATTTCTTTGGGATCAGTGGTGATAACCCCCTTTTCATTTTGTACTGTGTCTTTCTGATTCTTCTCTCTTTTCTTCTTTACTGTTAGTCTGGCTAGCAGTCAATCTATTTGATTAATCTGAAATAGAGGCAACAATTAATAGCCTACCGACTAATAGAAAATTTCTTGTTCTTATGAAAACTGAGCTGCAGGGAAGGGAAGACAGAGGGTAGATAAGAAGTAGATAAGAGTTCCTACCTAAGAGTGTTTTTATATCCAGGAAGGCTAATAAAAATGATTGTGACATCACTAGATAAGAGATGATGAGAGCCTAAGTTAGGAAATGTCACTGAATGGAGAAGAGGGTATCGGACACAACAGCTGCTGTGCATCTTCACAGAAGCATGGTCCTTAGAATCTGCTTTCCTGGATTATAACTGCATCCTTGGCATTTATTCATCATGACTGGTAGCAGCTCAGGCCACTCCTCTGAGCCTCAGTTTCTTCATCTACACAATAAGCAGGTTAGAGCTGATAATATGTAAAGTCTCTTGCCACAGACACTTGAGCTTGTTGACAGTTTTTCCCTGAGCCAAATTTCTCAAATGTTCTTTGGCTATCAAACACTGCACAGCATAAAACTTAAATGACCAAGAACCTATTAGAAAATTAGTAGTTGCAACCCTAGGGAAATGAAAAGTTTAACAAGAGTACAGGCAGCGCTGATGTTTAAATGGGGAAAAAGCATTCACATAGAACCCTTAATTGGTAACTAGGGCAGCCCGAGTTAGGTGGCTAACAAGCTAAACAATTTTGATGACATAAAATTAACACCAGGACACAGGAAAAGCCTGCTTTATTTGCTATTTTATGTGTTATGTGACAATTTAATTAAACTTTGAAGGAATCCAAGCAGTTAATTCCCCAGAGAAATAAACCAAGAATGACATTTAGGCCTGTCTCCTAAGGAGTTAGGCAAGGGAGTACTTCTTCATTTTATAATGCTATAAACCCAACTTTTACCTTGAAATGAGAAAATGCGATTAAATAGCCTTGGTCTTGCCTGCATCCTTTTTCCTTTCTCCTCCCAGGATTGACTTGAGGCCATCTGGGATATCTAAGTGAATATGATAAAGGCAATTTGAGTTGTACCTCATAATCTGTAAAATCAACTTTCAATATACACTACATTGCAGGGTCAGCCTGGGCATCTCTGTTTTCTTTGTACAAACACTAGTCGAGATGAAATAATGTAACAACAACAGCCACAACTACCACCACATAATATTGGCCAAGAGAAGCTAAGTTATGCTGCAATAACAAAGAACTCCAACAGCTGAGTGCTCCAAACAGCAATGGTGTATTTCTCACTCATGCTTCTTGTCCACGTAGTGTTTCCTGGGGCTTCTGCTCCATCAAGCCACCTTTATAGTACTAGGACAGGTGAAACAGCCATGTTCTAGATTATTGTTGGTCTCAGTGGCATAAGAAAAGGGACAACATTGAAGGAGGTGCCAGCCATCAAAGCTGCCGTCTGAAATTGACATGTTGCGGCTACGTCAGGCACTTCTTATGAGAATCTAATTGACATGTGTCAATTTCACCCGCATTTTATTCTCTGAAGCCTGTCACATGATCACCTGTAAACAGAAGTGCAGGAAAGTGTAATTCTTCCATGTGTCTGAAGAAGGGAGAGATAGAAATATTTGGTGAACAGAGTTTCCTTTGTGCTAAAGTTTGTCCTAAACAACATATGTATATACATGCATGTGTACATATACACACATATGTGCATATACATAGACACATAGATTCATTTATATATATAAAACAGATATGCATATATGTAATCTGAATAATATAAAAATATCCACGTAGTAGTTTTGGAGATCTTGGCGTCTGTCATCTTAGCAGGTGCCAGCATTACCCTTTTTCAGCTGTGTGTCCTGGGCATGTAAATGAGATCCTGATTTCTCCATTTTTCATTTGTGAAATTGCCTACCTAATGGGGCCAGGATAAATGTATAACAGATATGACATTATTTCATAAATGATCGATAAGTGCTAGTTAGTATTATCTACAAGAAGGCTTAAATACCTTCTCTTAATAAAAGCAAATAAATGGAGGCTGACCAAAATGAAACTTTTTACTCTGGTTAGAAAAGGTAGCTCAGTTTTCTTTTAGATAAATAAAGGCAAATTGATTTGCTTTGGGCTTTATGTATGTTTTACTTCTACTGTAAGTTTGCCTCACTGTCATACCAACTTTGAGTTCACTCTATGCTCAAGCTATCATTTTTGCTGCAGTTCTATAGCATTTACTCTCTGTCCCATTCTGTGTGGTTTGAATAGTGCATTGTTTGATAGTGTAATAACCTAATAAACGCTTGAATGAATATGTGAGTATCCAGTTCAATATTAAAGCACTAGAGAATAGCTACCCAGGCCCAGGGTCATGAGAGTGGGAATGGGACTATCAATGGAGTTTCTACTATATGCTGAGTAAATATTGTCCTAAGAGTAATAAATATACGATTTAGTTTGATCCTCACAATACTTCACTGAATTATATGTGATTGCCTCTTGCTATATAAGGAAACAGGAAACTGATACTCAGGGATCTGAATGTAATAATGAAAATATCTACTATTTTTTGAGAACCTACCATGGGATGGGCACTTACTAGTCATCAGACAATGTAATCACCACACAGAGGTGTACATGCCCATACGCGCAAAGCATATATCACTCAGCAAAGTGCCCACGTGTTGGCCACTTAACACATGTGGACAGCTGGGTTGGGAAAGAGAATGAAGGTATTTGAACAAGAAGATAAAGAGCTGGTACTTATTCAGTAGCAGTTTCAGAAGCTGATTAATGTTTGAGCAACAGCAATACAAATTGGCAGCTGTATGTGGGATGAGGGTTGGGAACGAGGAGAGACTAAAGATAGGGCGATCATTTAAGACAGGAGCTCTCAAACTTCTGGGTCACGGACTGGTACCCCACAGTTTTCATGAAGCCTTCTGTTGAAAATATAGCCTACAGATATTCTGATCATTACTGAGATTTGCCGGAAGTAAATGAAATTTAGCCAGGTCAGAGCAGGTTAGCAACTTAGAAATAATCACCATTAACCTCTCCATTTTACAGAGCACAAAGCGGAGTTTCATAGAGGTGATGTGACTTGCCCAAAGCCATACTGATCAGGTTCCTACTGGTCTGTGGCCCATTAGGAACTGGACCATACAACAAGAGGTGAGCCGCTGGCCAGCAAGTGAAGTTTCATCTGTATTTACAGTGGTTCCCCATCTCAGTCTTGCATTACCACCTAAGCTCCGCCTCCTGTCAGATCAGCATGCCATTAGAATCTCATAGGAGCAGGAACCCTACTGTGAACTGCATATGTGAGAGATCTAGGTTGCACCTCCCTTATGAGAATCTAATGCCTGATGATCTGTTACTGTGTCCTGTCACCGCCAGATGGGACCATATGGTTGCAGGAGAACAAGCTTAGGGCTCCCACTGATTCCACATTACAATGAGTTGTATAATTATTTCATTATAAATTGATATGTAATAATAATAGAAATAAAGTGTACAATAAAGGTAATACATTTGAATCATCTTGAACCCCACTCCCCCACACCAGGTCCATGGAAAACTTGTCTTCTACAAAAGTGATCCCTGGTGCCAAAAAGGTTGTGGACCACTGATTCTTGAATCAGATTATTGAGGCAATTCAAGCAAGTGGCAAGAAGCACCAGAACTGGGGAGGGGGCAGTGGAAGCCCAGGCAGGTGGAGGTGAAGCTTCCTAAGAGGTGCTGTAAAGGCAGTGTTGAGAAAACTAAGCATAGACATGGATGTGAGCACGTAGGAGGAAAGAGGCCTCCACAGTTCATCAGCTGGAGAATCTATGTGCCTGTTAGGACTATGGTGCCATTTCTGGCAACTGTGAGGCCCAGAAAAAAAGAGCTGTTTTTGGAAGAGACATGAAGAACTGATTTCTAGGTGTATGAAAGTTACAACAAATAATTGAATAGAGCTCCCCAGCAGATGTTGGGCATTGCAGAATCTGAAACTCAGGAGAGGGAATTGGCTAGACCGGGACATTTGTGGATAAACAGCAGAGGGTGGGAGGTTAAAGTATAAGGAGTGAGGGGTGGCTCTCAAGGTGGAGTGCGTAGATACAGAAGATGAGGGATGGGAGTGCAGCCTGTGGAGGAGCAGAGAGGTTGAGGGAGTGGGGCCTGGAAATGGCAGAAAGGATGTGAGGAAAAGCACTGTGCAACTTAGGAAGAATACAGGAGACTGACTATGTAATTTGGACCAATTCATTGGGCTCTGATGAGGACTGAAGGTCTTTTGAGTAAGAGATTGTCATGGAAGTCAAAGGAAAATCAATGACTAAGAATAAGATTGTGATCTACGTGTGTTAAAAGTGTGTTACAGGAAAGGCAGTAGCTAGTGAGGAGTGCTCTTTCCAGATGTTTAGATGGGAGGAGAGAGTGAGAAATGTCATTCAATACATAGGAAAGGGGGGCCAAAGCGGACTTGCTTATTTCAAAACAAGAAAAGCCTGAATATTTCCTAAAACTGATGAGAAAATTTCTAACTAGGGAGAAAGGCCAGGCACCGGTGGAGAGAGATGAATTGATTTCAGGCGCCACACCAAGCTTAAAGACTTGGTGGGCTGGGCGCGGTGGCTCACGCCTGTAATCCCAGCACTTTGGGAGGCTGAGGTGGGTGGATCACCTGAGGTCAGGAGTTCGAGACCAGCCCGGCCAACATGTTGAAACCCCGTCTCTACTAAAAATATAAAAAATTAGCTGGGCATGGTGGCACATGCCTGTAATCCCACCTACTTGGGAGGCTGAGGCAGGATAATGGCTTGAACCTGGGAGGTGGAGGTTGCAGTGAGCTGAGATCGTGCCATTGCACTCCAACCTGGGCAACAAGAGTGAAACTCTGTCTCAAAAAAAAAAAAAAAAAAAAAAAAAAAAAAAAAGAGAGACTTGTGTTAAGGTTATAGGTAGAGATAACTTTTGTTAACAAAAAGGTCCAGGAGAGGGAAGCTGATGAACAGAAACATTTTAGGAGAAGGCAATGAAAGTTTAAGTTTCTTGTCTCAGAGCCTTCATCTACTAATAGAAAGAAAGATCAAGCATCTTTTGCAAAAATAGTGCTTTTTGAGTAAGAGTTTGTCATGGAAGTCAAAGGCAAATCAGTGACTAAGAATGAGGGTGTTATCTATGCATGACAAAGGTGTGTGACATCAAGGCGGGGTCTCATCAGGAAAGGCAGTGGCTAGTGAGGAGTGCTCTTTCTGGATGTTTGGATGGGGTTAACTTAACTTGATGCTACCAAAGGATAACTTGATGTGCTTTTTCATTTTGATGAAGTTACAAGCACATGATAATGCTAACCCTGCAGAACCTGAATTGAATCCAGGATCTCACACATGACCAGCACCCAGAAATGCTCCCAAAGAAGGTGCAATTAATAAATGTTGAATTTTTACATTATTTAAATTTGCCTTATCTTGTCTCTAATCTTCCTGTCTTTACTATCTCCCAACTAGATGTTAACGTCTGAAAACCCTACTCTGTGCTCTGATCTTTTGTATACGTTATCCTAGAATCTGTAGCTGCATTGAGAGATTTCCTGGGTTTTCCTGTCCTAGGTTAGTAAGTATCATATCTGGGATTCAAACCATTTACATGTCTCCAAAAAGCATATATGTTCTCTGTAGCGTGAGGATACTATACTGTTAACTTTTATGATTAGTGCACCATCTTATATTGTTAGTACTTAATAACTTCTCTTCAATGGACTTGAAGCTCTTTTTCAGGTTTGTTTTCACTCTTCCCCTACCCTCACCCCAACTTTAATTTCCTGCATTTCTAGAAAGAACTGACCATGAATTTATTACTGGTGTTAAGAATCATACTTTGTCAACTTGGTGATCTCTCTCAGCTTATCAGAAGAAAATAGCCTATATTTTTAATGCTGAGGAAAGATCGAGATGGTAAAAAGAGAAGTATGGAAAAGTGTGGAGGGAGGGAAGAGATAAGAATAATAGAGAGATGTGAGGAAGGTTGAGAAAGGAGAGAGGGACATTTAAGGAGCTGGGAAAAGGCCAGGTGCCGGGATGGGGAAGAGGAAGATGTGGAAGCGGGGAGAGGAGTGGAGGCGAGGCTAGAAAAGGAGTGGACCAGGGTCAAGGACAAGTGAGAAGGGGAGTGAAGGATTTCCAACTGGGCACGGCAACTTCATTCCCATCACTGTATATTTTTGCTACTTAGGAACCCAGGCAGACCAGGCCTGTGAAGATAGGAGATAGTCTGTTGGACGCTTAATGATTTATAACAAGTACACAAGAATGCCATTAAAAACTAATTCATCACTGGCAGGCTAAATGATTTGCAAACATCTGCTCTGCAACAGGACCCTCTTGGGAAGAGAATTTCCAAGGGTTGAAAAGTCCTTCTAATGTAGCTATTGCATACGGGAGTTAAGACACAGACACCCGCATTTGGGTCACCAGCTTTCCATCCAAAGTGATTAATTAGAGTGATGCTTAAATGTCTCCTTTGACCTGCCTTGTTTGTGTGCTGGAACACTCTCTAAAAGCTGGTTACCCTCCAGAGTGATATGAAGATTAAGACATGGCAGTCCTCTACCCCAGAGGTTCGTTCTCCGAGGTGACTAAGTTTCTTAGAAATGGTAGGTCTCCACCTTTAAATCTGCTGACTTGACCTTCTCTCAGACAGCAAATCCCAATATGAGTGAGTTCTCAGGCTAACGCTGTTCGCTTTTTCTTGCCTTGAACTTCGCAGTGGCTCACATTCTTCTGGAACTGGCTGTGGGTCCCTCCCTATCCTTCAGGCAATTTCAAGTAATTCTTAAATTTATCATTATAAATAAGAAATCTATAGAAAAGGAGATATATATATATATATATATATATATATATATATCTTGCTATATATATGCTGGCCATGTTAGACAGTTTTCAACATGCTTACAGCTTCCCATCTGTTATGGCTTGAATCGTGTTCCCCAAGAAGATGTACTGAAGTTCTGACCTCCAGTACCTCAGAAGGTGACTTTATTTGGAAATATGTTTATTGCAGATATAATTAGTTAAGATGAGGTAATATTGGAGCAGGGTGGGTCCCTAATTCAATATGACTGATACTCTTATAGGAAGAGGGGACAGACACACAGGGAGGAGATGGATAGGTAGCGATGATGGCAGATGTTGGAGTGATGATGCATCTACAAGCCAAGGAACACCAGGGATTACCAGTAGGTATCAGAAGCTAAAAGAAGCTAGGAAGGATTATTCCATACAGGATTCAGAAGGGGCATTCACCTGTGAAGACCTTGATTTTTGGAATTCTAGCCTCCAGAGCTGTGACATAATATATTTCTGCTGTTTTAAGCCACCAAGTTCATGGTGCTTTGATAGGACAGCCCTGGGAAACTGGATCTCTCTCGCTCCTTCTTTGCTTTTAGACATTTTTGACCCCATGGAAGCCTACTCAACCAAATACAAGCACACCACGAAAATGTCAGGGAGTATGAGGGGAACTCCTCAATCATTGAGTGATGAGAGCCGTCAGATAGATTTCCAACCAGCTCATCATTTGGTGGGACAATTCTAAAGTGGGCTCCACAGTTTTCAGAGAGTTTCCGTAGGAGTTGAGCTCCAGGAAGATCAGATGAAGGTGGCATAAACCAAGGTGGCAGCAGTTGAGGTATGGGGAGTTACCAACAACTGAGACAGAGATGACTGGAGCGGGTGTTTAGCCTGCTTGTCTTTGTTGAGCACAGTTGGATCCGGTAACTTTGTCTGTTTCAATATTGTGGTAGATTAAAGGTTTTTAGAAGTACTTTGCCACTCCTTCCACCAAGAGCAGTGTAAGTCTCCTCCTGCATGGACTTTGCACTTGGGCTTTGATGCATTCTGGCCAATGGGACACGAGAAAATTTGACACAAGCAGAGGCTTTATAAACGTGTCTGCATTGGGGGTTTCTCTGAGATTGCCATGTAAGAAAACTGGATCATCTACTAGCAGATGAGAAGCCCAGGAAGGAGAACCAAGATGCCCCAGCTGACAGCCAGCACCAACTGTCAGACATATGAGTGAAGCCAATTTGAATATTCCAGCTTCTGCTAAACTGAACTGACTATAGCCACTTGAGTCAGCCCAACCACTTGGGCAAACAAAATCAGCAGAAGAACTTCTAAGTCAACCCACGAACTTGCTACATATAAGTTACTGTGTCTTTGGGTGGTCTGTTATGCAGAAATACATAACTACACAAATACCCAGCATCCTATGGGAGGTTGTCACGAGAAACCTCCCTGAGCTTCACACTTTGCAACCTCTGCCACAGGTAGCCATGATCTTGCAATTAGCTCATCTGCGTGGAATGAAAATCTGTTTTCCTCCTATTTTGGATGGTCTCTGTGTCCTCTTCAGGGGTCACCTTTTAACCTATAGTGTTACTGAAGTCTTTTATTGAAAATACAGCCTATAGATATTCTGATGATTACTGAGATTTGCTGGAAATAAATGAAATTCAGCCAGGTCAGAGCAGCTCAGCAGCTTAAAAATAGTCATAACCAACCTCTCCATTTTATGAATGACAATGCAGAGTCTCATAGAGGTGCTGTGACTTGCCCAGAGCCATATTGATCAGTCCATGGTAGTACAGTTACGAGTTTGAGATTTGATCCTATCCCTACTCATTTTTGAGCTGTGTGTCCTTCATGTCTTGAGCTGGTTTCTAAAATTCCCTGTGCTTTAGTTTCTTAATTTTTTAAATGATATAAGAGCAAGTAACGTTGTTACAGGTTTTTATACTTCATGAGACACTTAAAATGCCTAGCACAGTGCCAGCAGATGGTGAATTCTCAAAAAATAGTTATTAATAATTGAATGCCAGGTGCTAGTCTAGGTGCTGGTGGCAGAGAAAAGAAGAAAACACACAAAGTCCTTGCCTCCATGTACTTACATTCTAGTAGAAGACAGACTATTCATTAAAAAAGCCAATGCATATATAACCTGATGTCAGGTACTGTGATAAATGATAAGGCAATTGGAAAAATAAGAGTTGGCATAATGGGTATGTTATCTGATAGAGTGGTTATGGAAAGTCTCTTTGAGGAGATAACACAGACAGGAATGGTGGGCATTCTCATCATCATCATTGTCGTGTTATGATCTCCAACCTTCTCCTCCTCATCATCACCGTTGATATTAACACAAGCTTTTGAAGCCCAAGATAACATTCTTTCAGCAACATCATGCTGCCTCCCAGTGACTGAGTAGAGAGGGAGAATTTACCAGCAAACAAACAAATGAAGCAAGCTCAAGTATAAAGTTACACTCTCCTCCCTCACACTAAAGTCAGGAAAAAGCTACAAAAGTAGGCCAGTAAATATAAATCCTCTTTTCAGGTTATGTAAAATATTAATGTTTGGAAAAGTGACTGTTTCTGATTCCTCCAGCCATTCAGCATGATGGTAACTTGCAAATGCCACTGTGGATGTTGTTCCTCCCTGTCTGAATATACGTGTGGTCTCTAAGGGCAGAAGTCACTGAAGAACAAGCCATAAGGACAGCACAGGCGTTATGCGTGCAGGATTTGAAACCAGAGAGAATAAAATTTCATCTCGGTTCCACCACTTTCTAGGTGTGTGGTTTTGGGCAAGGAAACAAACTGCTGAAATGTGAGCTCCATGAAGGCAGATGGCGCTCACCTGAATGGCACGGTACTTAAACCAGTGGAGATGCTCAGTCCATCTGATTGAATGATTTACCTCATGCCTCCAAAGTTCAATTCACACCTTAAAAAAATGGGAATTATATCCCTTCCCACACGGTGGGAGCTCCCTCTGGAATTTCCCCTCTGGAATCCCCTCCCACACGGTGGGAGCTCCCTCCTGGATTTCCCCTCTGGAATCCCCTCTCACACGGTGGGAGCTCCCTCCTGGATTTCCCCTCTGGAATCCCCTCCCACACAGTGGGAGCTCCCTCCTGGATTTCCCCTCTGGAATCCCCTTCCCCACTTTTCGTGGAAGCCCTTCTCTTCTTCTCCTATCCTTCTCTTTTCTCTGCTTAAATAAAATCACCTTTCTGCAACAACAACAACAACAACAAATGGGAATCATAATATGCACATCAGGTTTTTGTGTATTAAATGTTAGAAAAATCATAGAACATTTAGCACAGTGCCTGGCACATAGGAAGTAATAAATAAATGGTAGCTATATTATTCAGTGTTTGTAGAATGAATGCAATTATGAGTGAATGAAGACTTTCTCTGCTAGTGGAAGAGTATGGACAAGAGCGCTAAAGCTAAGATCTTTGTAAATAAGTAAAAAAATAAAATGCAGACCATGGTCAAGGTGCTTCAGTCTAAGGTTTTTGAGCAATATTTCTAGAATATTTAGGTGAAAATAGAAGTTCAGACTCAGATGGTGTTTAGGTAGCATCACTTGTGCTTCCTTGAGCATGGCAGGAACTGTGCTACCTGTGTCCATATCTATAATTTCATTAAAAAGATCATAGTAACCCAGTTGGATGGGGATCATCATAGTCCAATTCATAAATATGATAGAAGACAGAGTTAGGGATTGAACCAGGTCTTTAAGTTGGAAGATGTGAAGGTGGTATTCATTTCTACAGTAGACCAGTTTCACACCAATCTTTCGGGATGTATGTCATATCATGAATATAGCCAAGACCTGTTGTGTCTTCATTCTTTTCTGAGTTCTTCCATTAACAACTTATGCCTTAGGTTTTCTCACTCATCAAATGTCGGGAAAGAAAGAATGAAGTGGTCTGCCTAGCACCCAGAACTCTTCAGAGAACTGGGCAAAAATAATAAAGCATTTATAAAAGTAAAGGCAGAAACTTATTATTATAAAAGAGATGTAATGATGCATGTTTCTTATGATTTTTAAAGTATTGCAAGGCAATTTTTGTAATCACGTTATTCCCCCCTCAAAACATATTGTGCATATGAATTTAAGACTTCCTAGCACCTGGCATTCAGTTTCGAGAAGTTAAATGCTCATGAACAATCAATGAATTTTTATATAACCTTTGCAATTGCTAGAGGTCATTAGTACCCATTTTCTATTTGTAATTCATAAAGTATGTGAAGTCGTTATAATTATTTCTGTGAGCAGGTGAGGAAATCAAGATGGAAAGAGGTAAAATGACTTTATTATGGTCCCACATTAAATGGCCTTCAGGGCTCAGTTGTAGCTTTTCCAGCTCTTGACATGACAGGTGCCATCTTCATCGTGCTGCCCCATCAGCCTCTGTTAGATTCAAGAGTCTTAATTAGGACAATCATTGTTAATGTCTTTTTATATGATTTCATTTGCTACATTGTCCCCGAGCATAGATTCTGAATGCAGATATGAGGACCAATGACTTCCTTTTATTTGTTGAAAAAATATTTAAAGAAAACTAGGCCATGAATTTCTCAAGGCCATACTGATCTCAATGCGTAATGAAATTATAGAGCTTTGCAAAGATATGATCATAGTAAGTGGACTATGAAGCATTTGGAGGATTTATCAGTAGTGATAGTGACTTAATTGCTAGGGTAATTCTTTGCTTATTGGAAATTAGGAGAAGTCATTTTGCACACACAGTAAGAAGTGGGTGCTGGATTATCTTTAGCTATCCTCACTTCCTCACTCTGCTCTACGCCCTGGGAAGCTGTCCCCAAAGCTTGGCTTCAACCTCGCCCCCTTACCCTCCTGCCTAGGTTGGATGTAGCCCATGGGAGCACCAGCAGGAGATGGTAAGGGTGTGGGGATAAAATCTGAGGTCTTTATCCCCCTGGACTGAGTTGGTAGTGGGGTGTTCTTGCTTAAGGCTACCACTCCTATTGGGCCTTCCCTACAGCTGTAGGTCAGCTATAACTCTCTTTCTAGATCCGATAACTATTTTCTCACTGCTTCCCTTTTAGGCCTTACCACTCCTGTATCTGTTGTCATTAACCCAGAATGTTTCATCATTCATTGCTGGCTTTACCCCTGACTATACCTTTTCAGTTGTTGTGGCATTAAGCATTTCTCCACTCCCCCTGTGGAGCACAGTGGTGCTTCCTGCTAAGAATAAGTAGTGATGATTTACAGGAGACGTAAGACTGTTTTGCCTCAATTATATATGCTTTGACCTCAAAAAGCATGCCCATTCTCCCACCTAATTAAGGTGAATGGACAATGTGAATTAGAAGCACATGACAAATAGCGGTGCTTGATCCATTCATTTGAATGCATCAGTGATGGACTGAGGTGTCTACATGAGGCAAAGCTTTTTGCTCAGTTAAAACGACAGCAGGAAGAATGTCCACAGGACTTTAGCTCCCAAGCTGCTCATATCTGTCAGCGACTATCAACTGTCTTGGGGCCCAGAGCTCTTCAATCTAAAAGCACAGGAAGCTAGAGGAAGTTATAAATAATCCTTGAAAGTAGAAAGGCAGCCAAGGATTTGGTTACGTAGCAATTGAAAACAGAGTAAGGGATAAAATTCATGGCTACTCTTATTTTATAAATCTTTATTTTTTATGTATATCCTCAGCTATATACTATTTTGTATGTAATAAAAAATAGCTTTTCTTGTGATTTTAATAAATATTAGAGAGATTAAAAAAAGACATCCATTAGTTAGGTTCTATAATGCTTTCGTAATGTGTCAACTGGGCCAAGAGGAACTGCATCGTCCAGAATCTTCTTTTCTGTATGTTTCAGTAAGAGCCACAGGAGAGATTCTTGTGTGAGATTTGGAGGCAAGGTGATCATCCATCTGAGTTTGCCCGGACTAAAGGATGCCCCTGGACATGGGACTATCAGTTCTGAAACCAGGTTAGTCTCAGGCAAACAGGAACTGTTGGTAAACCTGTTGGAGGATGGAAATGAAGCAGGTCACACAGGTAATCACTTACCTGCTGACTCATCTTCATGGCATGGAACAGCGGTGCAGGACTGTGACTGATCCACCTCCTCCTGATGCCTCCTTCAGCTTCTCCAACCCCTGGGCTAGGTGTGCCCTGCCCCCACTCCCCAAGGAAGGGTGTCCAGCTCTCCTCTGGACACTCACAACATCAAGATTTGTTAGTTCACTCTGTAGGGGTCCTGCATGTCCTTGCTCTGGCCCACTTTACAAATATGTTCTCTTCCTGAAGGAACTGCCTGCTCTGTGCAACTCAGGCTTCCAAATTAGATGCCAAAAGAGCAGCATTACCAGAATACAATGTCAAATGTTTACAGTAAATCCATCCATCTGCCTGTCTATCCAGCTGTCTATTTGTCTATCTATTTTCTATCCATCTAATTATCATGTACATATCTTTGGGTTCTGCTTTTCTGACTGAACCCTGATTCCAGTTTCATTTCCTAAGTTTTAAAAATGTATAAGTTCACTTAGGAAAAAGCCTTATAGCTGGGCCCTCAAAACCCTAGCACAAGAAACATTTCTCACCTTTTGACAACTGCTGGAATCACGTGCTTTGGCCTCGAAAGCAGTTGTCTGCTAGACATTCACAATAACATCGTAGCAGGTGATTCTAGGAGGGCACAGAGGTCCAGAATCCAGAATAACAGACTCTGTTGCTGAACATGTATTGTTTCCAAAATATCTACAGACCTAAATCTTTAGTGTGAACAGCGAGATCCCTTAAGAGCTTGCCTGTCACTGTCTGTGCACTTCATCCCTAACCATTTTTGTTCTTACTTTATGCACCAGTGACACAGAAGGAATTGCTAGTTCTTCTATGTCTGTGATTAACTCTCTGGGTGATCTTAGGCAACAAACACCAAACACTCTAGTCTTTAGTTGCAGTGTCTGTTATAACATAAATTATACAAATCTCATATGACTCAGGTTTTCTGTCTTCTTGTGTTGTTTTCTTCTGCCCTGACGGCCTGCAAAAACTCCTTAATGCCTGTGAATTCACCTCCTCTGTTATGTTCCTTTTATGTTTTCAGGCACATTCAGGGGCTGCTTTTTCTAAGCTACCTCAGAGGAATTCCTATTTCTTCTTCTATCATTACTACTAGTTAATAGTAAGAATAAGAATAGTACTAATAAAATTATACTACAGAGCTATAATAACCCAAAGAGCATGGGGATAAAAAACAGACACAGAGACCAGTGGAATCGAATAAAGAACCTAGAAACAACTCCAAACATCTAGGTAAACCCATTTCCAACAAAGGTGCCAAGAACATATATTGGAGAAAGGACAGTCTCTTCAATAAATTGTGATGGGAAAACTGGATATCCTTATGCAGAAGAATGACATTAAACCCTTATCTCACACTTGGATTTTTTATAAAAAAATCAAAATAAATGAAATCAAAATGGATTAAATACTTAAATCTAATGCCTTAAACTATAAAACTACTAAAAGAAAACACTGGGGAAACTTTCCAGAACATTGGATTTGGCAAAAATTTCTTGAATAATAGCCCACAAGTACAAGTGGCCAAAGCAAAAATGGGCAAATGGGATTACAAACTGAAACTTCTGCAAAGCAAAGGAAGCAACGAAGTGAAGAGACAATCGGCAGAATGGGAAAACATATTTGCAAACTATCCCTCTGACAAAAGATAAATAACCAGAATACATAACGAACTCAAACAACTCTATGGGAAAAAATGTAATAATCAAATTAAAAATGAGCAACATACCTGATGAGGCATTTCTCAAAAGAAGCTATAAAATGGCAAACATGTATATGAAAAGATAATCAACATCATTTATCATCACAGAAATGCAAATCAAAACTACAATGAGATATTGTCTTACTCCAGTTAAAAGAGCTTTTATACAAAAGACAGGCAATAATAAATGCTGGTGAGGATGGGGAGGAAAGGAACCCTCTTACCGTGTTATTGGGAATGTAATTAGTACAACACTGTGGAGAACAGTTTGTAGGTTCCTTAAAAAACTGAAAATAGAGCTTCCATATGATCTGACAGTTTCACTGTTGGGTATCTACCCAACAGAAAGGAAATCAGTGTACCAAAGAGATATCTGCATTCTCATGTTTATTGCAGCGCTATTCTCAATAGCCAAGATTTGGAAGCCAACTAAGTATCCATCAACATAGGAATGGATAAAGAAAACATGGTACGTATACACAATGGAGTACTATTCAACCATTAAAAATAATGCGATTCTGTCGTTTGCAACAACATGGATGGAACTATAAATCATTATGTTAAGTAAAATAAGCTAGAAAAGAAATAATAGCTTCGCATGCTCTCACTTATTTGTGGGAGTTAAAAATGAAAACAATTGATCTTATGGAAAAAGACAGTAGAATGATGACTACCAGAGGCTGGGAAGGGTAATGGGAGGGAAATGGGGATGTTTAATGGGTACAAAGAATAGAAAAAATAGTATCTAGTATCGAGTATTTGATTGCACCACAGGGCAACCATATTCAGTAATAATTTAATTGTATACTTAAAAATGACGGGCCGGGCGCGGTGGCTCAAGCCTGTAATCCCAGCACTGTGGGAGGCCGAGGCGGGTGGATCACGAGGTCAAGAGATCGAGACCATCCTGGTCAACATGGTGAAACCCCGTCTCTACTAAAAATACAAAAAATTAGCTGGGCATGGTGGCGCATGCCTGTAATCCCAGCGACTCAGGAGGCTGGGGCGGAAGAATTGCCTGAACCCGGGAGGCAGAGGTTGCGGTGAGCCGAGATCGCGCCATTGCACTCCAGCCTGGGTAACAAGAGTGAAACTCCGTCTCAAAAAAAAAAAAAAAAAAAAAAGACGAAAAGAGTATAATTGGATTGTTTGTAATATACAGGATAAATGCTTGAGGTGATGGATACCTCATTTACCCTGATGTGATTATTATGTATATTGTATATTCCTATATCAAAATATCTCATGTACCTCAGATAGATATGTGTGTAGGGGTGTGTGTGTGTGTGTGTGTGTGTGTGTGTATGTGTATACATATATATATATATGTATATATACATATCTACTATGTACTCACAAAAGTAAAAAATTAAAGAATAAACAAAAAGCCCCAAAATAGCTTATGTTCTTCATAAATATATATACCTACCGTGTACCCACAAAAATTAAGAAAAAAAAATTTTTTTAAAGAATAGTAACAATAATAAAACAAGACAAGTAATTACTATTCATTTTTAGGAACTGGGATAAACTCCTTACCTGGATTATCTCATCCAAATCCCCACAAGTCATAAGGCATGTAGTGTGGTCACCAAAATTTTACAGGTAAGGAATGTTGAGGCTCATTCCTTATGAGTTCCTCTCATAAGGAACTTGTCTAAGGCCTCAGAGGCTACTAAGTGCATGCCTGGGATTTCAATGCATTTTGACTCCAGAGCTCCAGGTGACACCTTAGCAATCGATTGTGGGTTATACTGATCACACTGTATCATAGTTTTCTTTTTACTTATCTGCACCTCATCTAGTTGTTAAATTTCTAGAAGGTGAGGCAGGAACATGAATATTTTCTTTTGTTTCTCCAGCCTTTAACATTGTGCTTGGCGTAGGTAAGTGCTGAATAAAACTTCGCAGAGAAATACATAGATATAAAGATGGGTGGATGGAACTGGAAGTGGCTTAAGAGATCACCTTGTTCCCCTTGATGTGCCCAAGATGATCCAGCTTGGCAGGGCCGGCATGAGAAGCCACATTTCTAGCTTCCAGTTTTGGTCTTTGACATCACAGTGCAGCCTGGCATTATTCAGCACAGGAGGAGACACACCAAGTCTGTAGACAACACAACATCTGAACACTAAATATATATATATTTTTTTAGTGTTCAGATGTTGTAAAAGGGAAAAGTACCAGAATACCCACCCATATATATATAAATGGATGGGTATTCTGGTACTTTTCCCTTTCCATTTAATATTTTATGGCGCAAACAACTTTCTATTCTTACATATAATGCAAAAATATATGCTGACTTTGATAATTAAGCTACTGCTTTTAGCTGTGTGCTGTATAAAAATACAAGAAGAAAACACATGCTGAGATTTTCCATTTTTCCTTTATTGTTGTGTCTTACTGAAACTTGGAAATCAAATTATCTGCCTTTTCTATCAAACAGCAAAACATTTGTCCAATTAATCTCTGCCCTAAATTTTGTTTTTCTTAGTCTAAATCCATGTCATTATGCATCATTTAAATCCTGGAAACGCAATAAAGTGGAGACTAAAATGTATTTCAGCCCCCATTGATCAACATAATGATTCTAAATGTATTGAATATAAAATAAATGTTCTAATTTTGCTTACTTTTCATTTTTTACTCACAAATAGAGAAAAACCACAGAGCCTCAAGAGAACTGAAACTTTGCAGTTTTCTGCACTTGAAACATGTTATGAATTTTAGCCCATGATTCCCCACTGCCTGGATAGGAAAACCATCAGTCCCTGCCCTCTGTGTCTGGATTTCCCAGTGACCATGTCGGTACCAAGGACCCAGGCCCAGTCAATTAAGTGCTAGTGATAGAGAGCCTGTGTTTATTGGTTTGATCCCCAAACACATTATATTTACCACTTTCTTTGATATTAGAGAAAACACCTCATTAACCAACTGTTGGATGAATTGCTGGTCAGGCAATTTGTTAGAAAAGAGAACTGTACTTGGAGTTATAACACCTGTGTTCTAGAATTTGCTCTGCCACTAAATAACTGTGTGACATTAGAAAAGTCATTTATTTTTAGAGTAACCTCATGTTTGCTCTCACAATAAAAGTGCGTACATAGAGATATTAAAACTTTAGAAAAATAGGGTCTGTTTCTTTTGAAACCAAGGGGACTAGGCAACCCAAGTATTTCTTACACACTCGGGGTCTATGAATCTACTGGGATTGGGAGACATATTTTTGGGGTGGTTGAGTATTTTGTGAGAATTTTTTAAATTTTGTGTTTTTATCTAGATGAATATGAAAAGTTAAAAGTGATAGCTCAATGATCTGCATGACTAATAACCAACTTCTTCCTATAACTCAGTCCAAGCATTGGTATTTGTATTAACTACCTCACATGCAAACCTTAACTGTGAAAGTTTAAATTTTATTGTTACGTTTCTGTTAGGGATCTAAAAGAGATCTTAAATTTGAGAATCAGTGAACTAGAAAGCATGTCTCACTCTAAGGTTTGGCAATTTTCTGAAAAAATTGAGAATGGCTGATTTGATTCATTTATTTTTTATTTTTTTTTATTTATGTTTATCCCATGATACACTGCATACCCACAGCAAGCCAGAGACTGTTCTAGCCACCAAGGGAGCCAGAATGAAGGAGGGTCTCCCTAAGTTTCTAGAATCTCACAACTTGCTTGGGGAGTTACACCTATCCACAGAGAGTTATTGGGCATGTGATTTTAAATTTAAAATACCCTTAAACTACAATATAATAAATCAACCTGAACACCTAGCATCACTTAGACCATAATTAACATTTGGCCCATTCATTCTAAACTCACAGTGATCTATTCAGGGTCTGAGTGACTTGAGCAATTTCCTTACCCGCATTCAAAGATTGTCATGAGGATGAAATTAGATATTCTAAGTAAAGTGGTATTGAAAACTATAGGTTTCATATTTCCTTAAAGGCAGGAACAACTTGCAGCAACTATGTATATTTATTAGTTTTTTATGTAATAAAAGGACTTAAGGTACTTTACAGCCAAAGCTGTATACTAAAATAGAAATTTTAAAACTGTGAAAGGATAAAAGAAGGAGGAGCATTTCTGCAGTCTGCTAGTAAATTAGGATATGATGTATTGCAAAGTGCCTTAACCTTGGAGTCCTACAACCTGGCTTTCATCCCAGCTTGAGTACCTCCACCTTGATGACTTAAAGCATGCTTCCTCCCATCTCTAAGCATCAGTTTTCTTACCTGAAAAGTAATCTAAATACTTTTACTTCAGGGAACCTATGAGGATTAAATGATATATAGATATAAAACCTCAAAGGGAGACTTCTAGTTTCTGGTTCAATAAGTAAAGAGTTTGGAAATAGCCAACTTATTTTAACAATGCGTAAAAAGTTGAACAGATGGAAAATTCAACAACTCTTCTCAGATCTGTAAGGAAGGTGATGATACCAGAAAACTCACTGCCCCCAAGATTGGAGGAACAGACAGGTGGATACAGGGAGTCACCACTTACTAGAGCAGAGGTTCATGAACAGAAACCTCTGCAGGAACCAGTGCTGGGGTAGGAAGGCCTGAAGTGTAACTGCTGAATTGCCAGAGGCTCAGTGTGGACAAGTCTAAGAGTTAAAATCTGTAGGAGGACTCAGTCATAGAGGGATTCCATACCTTTGTGAGTTTTACCTCCAAGAACTTTCGTAGGTTCTCATAGTAAACATCAGAGAATAATTTGTGCTTCCAGCGGGGGAGAGGAAAAGGAACCACTTGGAAACAAGCCAGTGCACTCTGTTCTTAACAAAGCCTGCCCCCAGGAGAAGCTAGTTAACTAGAGCCTACCCTGACCTAGGGGAAGGGAAATGCCTAACTCTAACCCACTGTAGCCACCTTATCTCTCCTGGGGGAAAGAACATAAGTGAATAGTGCTTATGAAGTCTAGAGATATAGGCTCACTAACAGTCTGATCTTATCATAGGATTATGCACTTCCCATTCCCTCATACTTTACCACCACTTTACTAAAGACCTATTTACAGCAAGGCCTCCTACCCAGCACAAAATGTCCAGGTATAAGGAACAAATTGCAAGGCATACTAAAAGGCAAAAGCACAATTTGAAGAGAGACAGTAAGCTGAAAACAGTGATGCATAATATGGAGAGAACTCTAATTGATAAAGCAGGCAGCATGCAAGAACAGGTGAACAATGTTGGCAGAAAGATGAAACTCCTAACAAAGAAACAAAAGAAGTCCTAAGGATCAAAAACACTGATGCAAAAATGAAAGATGACTTTGATCAGCTCATTAATAAACTGGACACAGCTAAGGAAAAAACTCTGAGCCTCAATAGAAACCTCCAAAATGAAAAAGCAAAGAGAACAAAGACTTAAATGACAAAAAACAAAAGCAAAAAACAAACAAACAACAACAAAAAAACAGAATATCTAAGGAATGTGAGACAAGTACAAAAAAAGTAGCGTATGAATAATAGACATGCCAGAAGGAAAGAAAGAGAAGAAGAAACAAAAGAAAAATTATTTGGAAAGTTGATGATTGAGAATTATCCTCAAATTGATGTCAGACACAAAACCACAGATTCTGGAAGATCAGAGAGCACCAAGCAGGATAAATACCAAAAAAACTCCACCCTATGTATCATTTACAGACATATTTTGAAAACAAAGAAAAATCCAAGATAAAGTCCAGAAATGAACCAGAGAAAAAAACACTGTACTTAGAGAGGAACAAAGATAAGAATTATATCTGTCTTCTCAGACACTATGTTAGCAGGAAGAGAATGGAGTGGAATATTGAAAGCGTTACAAGACAAAAGACTCCAACCAAGAATGATGTACCCTGTGAAATGATGCTTCAAAAATGAAAGAGAAATACAGTTTCTCAGATGAAAATGAAGAAATTTCTTTCCAATAGACATGCTTTGCAAGAAAAAAAAATTCTTTAGAGAAAAAGCAAATAATATAGGTTACAAACTTGTATCTAGATAAAGAAAAAAGAGCATCAAAGAAAGCATAAGTGAAGGTAAAATAAAAAGTAATTTTTAAATTCTTAATTGGTCTAACAGAAAATAATTTATTCAAAACAGTCATTAGAGTGAATCGACAACCAACAGATTGGGAAAAAATTTTTGCAGATTACCCATCTGACAAAGGCCTGATATCCAGAATTTACAAAGAACTAAAACAGATTTACAAGAAAAAAACTAACAAGCCCATTCAAAAGTGGGCAAAGGATATGAACAGACACTTTACAAAAGAAGACATACATGAGGCCAACAAACATGAAAACCTGCTCATCATCACTGGTCATCAGAGAAATGCAAATCAAAACAACATTGAGATACCATCTCATGCCAGTTAGAATGGCGATCATTAAAAAATCTGGAAACAACAGATGCTGGAGAGGATGTGGAGAAATAGGAACACTTTTGCACTGTTGGTGGGAGTGTAAATTAGTCCAACCATTGTGGAAGACAGTGTGGCGATTCCTCAAGGACCTAGAAATAGAAATTCCATTTGACCCAGCAATCCCATTACTGGGTATATATCCAAAGGATTACAAATCGTTCTACTATAAGGACACGTGCACACGAATGTTCATTGCAGCACTGTTTACAATAGCAAAGACCTGGAAGCAACCCAAATGCCCATCGACGATAGACTGGATAGGGAAAATGTGGCACATATATACTATGGAATATTATGCAGCCATCAAAAACGATGAGTTTGGGTCCTTTGTAGGGACATGGATGAACCTGGAAACCATCATTCTCAGCAAACTGACAGAAAAGCAGAAGATCAAACACCGCATGTTCTCACTCATAGGCGGGTGTTGAACAATGAGAACACATGGACACAGGGAGGGGAGCGCTACACACTGGGGTCAGTTGGGGGGAAATAGGGGAGGGACGGTGGGGGGTGGGGAGCTGGGGAGAGATAGCAAGGGGAGAAATGCCAGATGTAGGTGATGGGGAGGAAGGCAGCAAATCACACTGCCACGTGTGTACCTATGCAACAATTTTGCATGTTCTTCACAGGTACCCCCAAACCTAAAATGCAATAAAATAAATAAATGGGAAAAAATAATTCAAATATGTACATATATACATACATATATAGACATGTATGTATGCTTAGATATAAGTTAAATGAATGACAGCAACGGCACATGGATGGGAGGAAATAATTAGGATTATATTGTTATTACAAGGTACTCACACTTTCCATAAAGAAGTATAAGACTATTAGAAAGTGAACTTGGATCACTCATAAATGCATATCACAAACTCTAAGGCAACTATTAAAACAAGTGAAGAAAAGTATAACTGATATGCTAAGAAATGAGAGAAAATTGGAATCACATAAAATGTTCAATTAAAACCACAAAAGGCAGGAAATTGCAATAATGACTTTCACATATCTTGTTTTTCCTTTTCTTTTTCCTAGCCTTTAAGATGGCACTTCTCTGGGTTGAACCTTTGTACCCTGTCTTGCTCATACTCTTCACTTGGATGCATAGACCCTGTTCATCCAGAGCTTTCCATGGACTTGCTCTAATCCTTGCTAGATAAGATGAAACACTTAGAATTATGATAGGGTGGGAACGAATCAGTGAGTGAAGGAATAAATGAATACACATATGAATGTCTTTATGTTACACATGGGAAAATGATGCATACTCAGTATTTATATCAGACAGTGGTCAGACGAGGATTCAGTCCAGAGACTCCAGTACCCTTTCCCTTTGTCCAAGCTTCCTTTCCTTCCCCCAGCCTCTGGTAGTCTCACAGAACTTCTCTGACCTAGAGACTATGCCTCCTCTACTCTCCTGACTGCCAGAGCCCTCTCTAAACATGGGGTTTCTTTCCTGCTCACATTGGCTTTGGAATGTGACGTATTTCCCAAAGCTTCCCACTTCCTTCTCTATCTGCTGCTATTTTCAAAACCAAGGTAAGAAATTACTTTTGATTAAAGGCTCTCTGTAATTATCCATATGTGTAAAAATACAAGATCAACAGGAAGGAACCATAGGCACGCTTCCTCATCCCTTTAGGAGTGGGGTAAAAGTTCTTGAATCTCACAAAGTTCTCATCATTGTTGTCCCTGGATGGATTTCCTGGCTTGCCTTTTTTGTATATTCTAGAGTTTCCATTGCAATTTTCTTCTCATATTCTAGAAGAAATGTATTCATAAGCCTCTCCCTTCTCTAGATCATGGTGAACATTTCTGCCATGACATTTGCTTAGAAGGCAAAATGCTACCTAAATAGCTGGGCATTTTCTGTGTGCCAGTCCATTTTAGAAATAATTCCATATATTCTTTAACAGAGATTATAAGCTTAGCAGAGTAAGACCTGATTTAATGCCAGTGCACTTTAGCTGATTCATTTCTTTTAACTAATATTTTCATTTCTTTCTCATAAGCCAGTATGGAGGAGAAAAAAAAATGTTTGCATGATTATTTGGCAAGTCAAGGCTGAGCCCAAAGCAGATATTTAAACACCTGTTTAGCCCACTGAGTCTCTGCCTGTTTGGCTAAGGTAATTCTTAGGCTTATAGATTCCCTCAATGCCTTGCTTGCAGCGTAGAGATTTGGTTGTATGAAGGCGTGGCCATATGACCTTGTGGTTGTTTAGGAAAGGGGTCCACACAGTGCCCTCTAGGCTTTACTGCCTGTGGTAGACAGAATGCCTCCCCAAATATGTCCACGCCCTAATCCCTGAATCCTGTGAATATGTTACTGTACATGAAAAAAAGGACTTTGCAGTTGTAATCAAGGTTATGCACCACACAGCAGGGACATTATACTGGATTATTATTATTATTTATCATTATACTGGATTATTATTATTATTTATCAGTCTAATCACATGGACACCTAAATGCAGAGAATTTTATCCAGCTGTAATAAAAGAGATGTATTACAGCTGGATAAAATAAGAAGTCGGAGAAATTTAAAGCCTGAGAAAGACTCAACCCCTATTGCTAGAGGGGGGGCACATGGAAGGTATGAGAAGAGCTGCAGGCAACTTCTAGGAGCAAAGACTTGCCGGCAAGGAAATGGGAGCCTCGGACCTAAACCATAAGGAACTGAAATGGGCCAATAACCTGAATAAGTTTGGAAGTAAATTGATCATTAGAGTCTCCAGGAAGGGAAACAGCCCTGCTGCCATGTTGATTTTGATCTTTTGATACCCCAAGCAGAGGCCTTAGCTGGACCATACTGTATCCAGACTTCTAAAGAACTGTGAAATCATAAGTGGATGTTGTTTTAGACACCGGATTTATGATAATTTGTTATGGCAGTAGTAGAAAATTAGCATGCTGCCTTGCAATAGGATAGTTTGCTCCATTATCTGCAGGCTACACTACTGTACCAGTTTCCATGTGCCCCATTCCCTATAGGAGCCTGTGACCATGGCTATTTTCTTTGGGCTATGCCAACAATCCTAACCTTCCTTGAAGATATTGAAGGCTCTGCATCAATAGGTAGGAAGTTAGTTCAAGAAAGTACCAAAGAGAAAAAACACTTTATGTTTCAGAAAATGCTGCCCCACTACCCAGATAATTGCTATATGTATATTAGGGGCCATGAAAAAGTAGTAGCAGGAACATTTAAGAAGAAAATGTGTGTGTGTGTGTGTGTGTGTGTGTGTGTGTGTGTGTATGTGTGTGTACACATTTCCATGCATGTGTATTTGTGTTGAGACCACAGAGAGTATGCTAAGATGTTAAGGAAAGCTCTCTAATGGAATTGACTTCTAAGATGAGACCTGAATCTTGAGACCTAAAAGTGCAGAGCTAGGGAAGAGAATTCTGAGCAGAAAGAACAGCATGGCAAAGCCTGGAGGGAAGAGCAAGGCCTGGCTGAGGACTGGAACAGGCTGGAAGTGACTGGGCTTTGAGGTCTGTCAGAGCCTTCAGCCTTTATCAGAGAAATATGACACTGGCCGAGTGTTTTGTGACTGAAGTGAAGTGATCAGTCGTGTGTTTTAGAGCAATTGCTCTGGTGACAAAGACAGGCTAAAGGAGAGAGAGAGTGAAATGAGGAAGGGTCATCATCTTTAGAGGATGTTTAAAGAAGGAGGGTTTGTCTGCAAAAGGTGTTGTTATAACTGGGAAAAGTTCCATTACCATCATTATAATGGGGCACTCAGGCCCCATCTTCCTACAGGAGAGGTGGCATGGGATGAATTGCTTCAGCTAAACCCCATGTCAAAACTTGAGTAGCATAAGGTGTTCATTTTTGTTTTCCTTTTCTCCAAGGTAAAAAAAAAAAAAAAAAAAAAAAAAAAAAAAAAAAANAAAAAAAAAAAAAAAAAAAAAAAAAAAAAAAAAAAAAAAAAAAAAAAAAAAAAAAAAAAAAAAAAAAAAAAAAAAAAAAGAAAGAAAAAAGAAAAAGAAAAAGAAAACTGATCCTGAATCACTCTCCATCTCCTCACCCCAAAGGGATGCTTTTCATTCTTGTATATTCATTTCCTAGCTTATCCAAATGCCTAAACAATTTTATGCTCTTACAGTCATGCTGTATGCCATTTTCCATATCACTTTGGGAACACAACATGATAACTTTTTCATGTTGCTGTAGCACCATTGAAAGATCATTTCAAATGCCTGCCTAATATTTCCCTGGGTAGATGTTCAATTGTTTTAATAAATTATTCTGTTTCTGCTGGGCATTATGTTCCACCCAGAGTTTTGGCTCTTATTTGTAAGTAATATCTTTAGGCCCCATAGCATGTACTATTTTGGGGGCCATTTCTTTAGACTAGATTTCTTCCAGTGTTATTCCCGGGATGCAAACTAGACATGCTTCTAGCTCCAGATACCTACTGCTAAATTGCCTTGAAGAGGGTTACTGCAGAAGCCCCTCATTATCCATCACTGGGGACCACAGGGGGACCAGGAAAATGAATTAACTGTTACTGAGCGCTTGCCGTCTACCAGGATTCGTGGTCCTTAGTTCACTGCATATTTACAAAAACACCATGAGTTGTTTTATTTATTGAGGTTTTACTTCACGCAGGAAACTTTAAATGTTTTAAGTTCTTTAGCTTCTGTAATCATCAAAAGAGCTCAATGAGGAAGATGCTCAGTTTTTCCTACAGATTAGGAAAACTGAGGTACCAAGAAGTTAAATAACTTCTCAAATCAAGTGCCAAGAAAATAGCAGTGCTTACGTTTGAATCCGGATCTAGCTGACTTCATAGTCCTTAATCTTCACCACTACACCGCTAAGCAATACACCCTCCCTTGCTGTTTATCATGAGGCTCATATTTGCAGAAGAGTCAGGAGATATGAGCAGTCAAAATATCCTAAAATTGAAGAGTGAGGGATGTGGTAAGAGCCCTGAGCACCAGTTACCACTCTTTTGCCAAGTCATAATTCCTATCTGTGGCCCTAACTGGATTAACAGATGTCAGGGTCACTGTCTGTTGTTTATAAAATCTATTCCTGGGAGGTCTGTACATCTGGACTGGGAACAATTTCAACAGCATCTGCATGAAAGAGGCCTCCCTGTAAACCCTAGCAGACTGTCTTCTGTGAATTAGTGCAGATGACTGGGCACAAGGACATCTATTAGCGTTGAGAATCTTCAGCCTGAGAGGCTGGTAGAGAGTCATGCTGAGTCCGTGGAGGAAAAGGAACATGAACATTTTTAGCTTGGGGTGGGAATGGTGTGAAAATGGCAAGTGCACATAATTACATTGTGACTGGAGTTTGCACTGAATTCAGGCTTTGGAGGATGCAAAGGGTGCTATGTAATCCATCTGCTGCTGTTTAGCTTGCCAGAAAAAAAATATGCACAGAAGGCGAGAGAAGGGAAAACCACAGGGACTTGAGATAAATAACCTCCTGTTGCTGTTTTGCCTGATGTCATGACACTCTGGAAAAGACTAAGCTTTTGTCTTAGGAAAACATAATAAGTGTGTAATGATGCAAGCTTATTTACTTATATATCTGTCTAATTGCTTTGTACGTGTTAAAGGTTTGTCTCTCTAATGCAGTGGAGAGAGAAAATCTTCCTTCCTCCTTTAATCCAGTGCACTTCAACAAAGTGATTGAGCATCCATTGGGTCACTATTGCTGTATGCTGGGGACCTGGGGGTAAATACAACAGAGTGATAGGTGGAGTAGTTTGAGTATGACCAGGAATCAGAGGGGCAATTAGCCCTTTCTAGGGCAGGAAAGGAAGAAAGAGATTAAGTAAACTTTCAACAAGATTACAGAAATAGGCTTTGAAACCTTCATAGATATTTTCCGAGGAAGCAAGGAGACCACAACATTTCAGGCAGAAGAAACAGCCTACAGGAAACCATGACTTGTTTGAAAAATTGCAAGCCCTTTGGGGTGTTAAAGTTTCAAATGTGCAGCCATGATAGTGGGAATCTGGAAAAGACAAGAATAGGAAATGGAAGAGATGTTGGGCTGAGAAGAGCAGTGGGACATGAGGTGTTCTGTAGGCAGGGACGATGGTATGGCTCTTTAAGAAGCTATTTGACGCCATAGCACCAGCCACTCAGTATTATGATGTAGCACTGTGACCTGGAAGCAGCATGCATTAGTCTATCAGGTTAAAGCCCAGTGGGGGCAGCTTCTGAGCCCTTTGCCAAGGCTAGGCAAATTATTTTATCTCTTTGAGCCTCATTGTTTTGTTTTGTTTTCTTTTGTTTGTTTCTTTTTTTTTTTTTCTTTTTTTAGCTGACAGCATTAGTATATACCTTACAGGGTTGTTCTGGCAAGCTAAAAAAAAAAAATCCAGTGGCATGAAAGAACCCAGTAACATTCCCTGGCGCATAAATATTGATATCTTCTCTGACATTCAGATGATGGTCTGTAAATTTGAACTGAAAATAATTTCATTAGACAATTACAAACAAATTCAAGGTTATCGTGATTATTAATAAATAATGAAAAAATGTCACTGAAGAAGAATGTGTGCTACAGAAGGGAAGGGAATGGATGGCGGGGGAAGACAAGGCAGAAGGTGGAGGGAAAGAAAGAGAAAGAAACGCTAGACACATTTTTCATGGTAAGTAATATTGATTCAAAACAAAACATAGCTTTATGTGGACTCTATGCAGAGAAACCTGGCTAATAGAGACCCAGTCAAGCAAGGGTCCTATGTGAAGCAACCCTTCTGATTGCCAGAGAACCACTCAGAGCCTCTGTCACAGGTTCCTGTGTTCATTCTTTTTCTCTGGCCCCCTGAGTCCGGGAGCAGTAATTCTAAGCTGGCTCCTGAACGTTAATTTAGATCTATTGAGTTTACAGGGATTACCTTGCTTCCTTTGTAGTAAATAAAGCCATAAACAGCCGGTGAAATTGATAAATGGCTCCAGGAGAGCTGCAGCATTTAATCAATGACAAAAGCTGTGCATTGGGTTCAGTGTAGAACAGAGGAGCCCAGGGCCAGGACCACAGCCATGGGACAGCACAGACTTCAGCAGGCTGAGAAGCAGCAGGATCTTTAGTCAGTACCAGCTTCTACTTACCCAATATGGATGATGCTTCATGCATTTTCTTTTTATTTTTCGTTTGGCTTGGGATAACCATTTGAATTCCTATATTTGGAAAAAAGATTACATAGAAAGCATGAAGGGAAATGCAAAGAGATAAAATAAAAAAGCCATATGCAACCCCCAAAATATCACAGTAGTTTAATTTTTTCATGTTTATATCTTGTCACTGATTGCATATATGTATTACCTGTATCATGTTTGCATTTCTTTCTTTCTTTCTTTCTTTCTTTCCTTCCTTTCTTTCTTTCTTTCTTTCTTTCTTTCTTTCTTTCTTTCTTTCTTTCTTTCTTTCTTTCTTTCTTTCTTTTTTTCCTTCCTTCCTTCCTTCCTTCCTTCCTTCCTTCCTTCCTTCCTTCCTTCCATCCTTCTTTCTCTCTCTCTCTCTCTCTCTTTCTTTCTTTCTTTCTTTCTTTCCTTTCTTTTTCTTTCTTTCTTCGAGATGGAGTCTTGCTCTGTCACCAGGCTGGAGTGCAGTGGCACAATCTTGGCTTACTGCACTGCAACCTCCGACTCTCAGGTTCAAGAGATTCTCCTGCCTCAGCCTCCCTAGTAGCTGGAACTACAGGCACTTGCCACCACATTCAGTGAATTTTTTTGTATTTTTAGTAGAATGGGGTTTCACCATGTTGGCCAGGCTGGTCTCGAACTCTTGACCTCAAGAGATCTGCCCACCCTGGCCTAAAGTGCTGCAATTACAGGTGTGAGCCACTGTGCCCAGACCATGTTTGTATTTTAATTTTGCTCCCTAACAACCCATTCTCCTTAGGTCATCAGAAAGATTGCCTTAACATATAAATGTGATCACACCATGCACTGCTTATATCCTGCAGGAGTTTGTTCAGGGTCTTTAAGATATAGTCTCAAATCCTTAGGAGACCCCTGCCTTGCACTGTCAAGCCCTCCTCATCTCTCTTACTTCCTCTTCTGGCAATCTGTAACTTACTAGATTCCTTCCACTTCCTGTTCTCAATCACCCCCTGTTTTCTCCTCACGCTTGACCTTAGTCCAGCTTTATCCTCTTTTTCAAACATGCTTCACCTATTCGCTTGAAGAACACATTCTACATGTGTCAAAGTACTATTCCTTGCTCCAATATAAAATAGATTCTTTTCTTCAGATTATATCTGAATACTTTATACTTTTCTACTTCTGCTTCATTGAAATTATTACAGGTTGGGGATTTTTGTTTCATGAACTTCTTGCCTGTAGACTGTAACTTGCTCCTAGACTGTAAGCTTCTTGAAGGTGGAGAACATCTATGTATTCACCACTGTATGTGCAGTTCCTGGTTGAGTGGTCACCTCATTCTTGAATATTTGCTGATGACTGAATTTAAAGATACATTTTTACGTTCTGCCCTTTTCAGTTAACATTACATCATAAACAATGATGTCTTTGATTAGTTGCTTACTATTCCATCAAATAGATGTCTTATTTTACTCTATCATCCCTTTGTAGTTGGGCAATTGAGTATAGTCCAGTGTTTTTTGTGCTTATAAACAATGCTTACCTTTCCTTGGCTGATATGTTTAAAAATTATTTCCAGGAAAATGAGTTAAGTTCAATGCAGTATTTTTTTTTTCTCAAACAGAAACACAGTTATTAAAGTACTTGTCACAGAGCATACTGAGAATTCCTACTTGGAGGACATACAAGTGAGGTGTGAGTGGGGACGGTAAATTTGGGAAAATGGCAGGAGGGGACACCAGGTAGATAAACGCTCTCAACCCAACAAGCTCAAACTCTGAATGAATGATGAAAGCCACTATAGATATTATATAAAGAAAAGGCTTTGGCTGTGTTCCAACAAAAGTTTATTTACCAAAACAGAGGCAGGCCGGGCGTAGCCCTAAGGACATAGTTTGCCAACCTCTCTTCAACACAATGAAATTACATGCAATTTGTAAGATTCAATGCCTAGTACACAGAAAGCAACTAATAAAATAATAGCTATCATTGAGATTATGATGATGATCATTACGATTGGCATCTGCCAGTCTATTGAACTTGGCTACCTGCCATTATCTTGAAGAGTTTGGGATACTGACTTCTGTAATAAACTCTGGTGATTCTTCCTGCCAGCAGTTTTGCAGAGATTAATACTTCTCTCAATAAGACTAACTTCCCTTTCTTTGGGTATATTCCACTATTATGCAAGAATTCCTAGAGTCCTTTGCAATTTTCAGCCCATCCAATTGGACACATTAATTTAACACATATAATTACTTCTCACTGGAGTCACAGTTGATGTGCCACAGTGCTATTAGAGTCATCATCAATAATCACTCTAGCTCAATACTATCTCCTGCTTAAGCCTTCTGATCAGTTGAGATTTACCCACGTATTAGATAGCACCCAACAAATGAGGTCTGGGGCTTAGCACTTAGCTTGTGAGGACTGCTATATTTTCCATATGCTACAGTGGAAAATTGTTGGCCACATACACTGAGAGCGTTGCAACTCTCAGCACCACGTAGGAGCAGGTGGGTTGATGCCCACCTTCTGTATCCTTACGGTTCTGGAAGCAGAGAATAACTTGGGCTAACGGGAGAGGAAAAGACCACGATTATATTTAACTATGTATTTAACTCAGCACACTGGATAAGGCATATTAAGGGTCATCTGGGGGTAATTTTTAATCCCTCTCTGAAGCACCAGGATATTCAGCCTTATTCTGGCTCAGGAACTTTGATGCCAAAGAAAAGGAGCCCTGGCTCCATCAGCCGCATCTTATGCTCCAGCAACTCCCTCGCACGGAGGCTAAGAAGGTGGCTCCTCACCGTTTTCCTTTATTACAGCTCTGCCATCTCTTACTTTTCTATTTTCCAAATGTTATTTATTTTTTATTTATTTTTTCTTTTTTACACTACTCACAGAAAACTGGTTCAAGCGTCCTGTGGTTGGTTAACCAGTGATAGGCCTTTATTTTTTTTATTTTTTTTAATTTATTTTTATTTTATTTTTATTTTTATTTTTTTTGATACAGAGTTTGGTTTTTATTGTTATGTGTTCGGTTGGGTGCAGAATTTGCCCTCACCACCCCTGACCACCCTGGCCCCCTGGGAGGCACAGGCACAGAGATGGCTCCAGATGGCTGTTGGCTGCCACTCTAGGCCTTGGGACTTACACAATGAGCATAGTGGGTTCCACCTTCCAATAGGAAGTGCAAACTCTAATTCACAGACTTCACCTGGAGGGAGAGGTGGTCTTGGCTAAAGGCACTTTAATTCGGAAGCAAACAGCAAACCCAATGCTGGGGTTTGTCTTCCTTCTCATTATTCTGATAAATCTAGATGCCACTCTGCTGGAGAACCAGCACTGCCAGNTGAGGCATGAGACCTGCTTACTGGTAGAACTTCTTGTTAGGGCTGTTAGCATGGTCAGCTAGCAGCTGGCAGGGCGTGAACTGTTTTCCATAGGCAGCCTCATACTTCTTGAGCCGGTCCACTAGCTTCTGGGGGCCATACAGATCCACAAAGCGGAAAGGCCCTCCAAGACAGGGCGGGAAGCCGAGCCCAAAGACGGCTCCGATGTCTCCCTCTGCAGGTGTAGCCAAGATCCCCTCCTGAAGGCACATAACTGCCTCATTCACAAATCTTGTCACCAGGCGGAACTGGAAGATATCTTCGTCTGAGGAGACTTCAGACTTTGGAGGTATCTTCAGACTCGCTAAAATACTATCCATGTCAGAATTCAAATTCTTATTCTTCACACCCTCCTGATAGATGTAAAAGCCCTTCCCAGACTTTCGACCTAGGAAGCCCTTGGAGACCATCTGTGTCAGCAGTTCTGTGTTTCCACCTCCAAACCGCTCCCCAAAGGCTTTGCCCAGATCTTCTGCCACATGTTTCGCTACATCCACGCCAACTTCATCCACCAGTGTCGCGTAGGCCTTTATTTTTAAAAAGATTGTATTACGTGTTTTTAAGGTATACTACATAATGTTTTGATTTACTTATACACAGTGAAATGATTACTACAGTCAAACAATTAAACATATTCATTGCCTTCCATTGCTACCTTTTTAATTTTTGTGCTAAGAGAACTTAAAAACTGCTCTTGTTAGCAAATTTTCAGTGTGCAACATTATTAATTATGGTTCTCTGGCTGTACATTGGCTCTCTAAGCATATTCATCCAACAGAACTGCACATGCGTACACTTTGGCCAACTTTTCACCATCCCGCCTTCTCCCTGCCACTGGTGTCCACCGTTCTACTCTCCGTTCCTATTTGACTTTTTTTTTTTTTTTTTTTTTTTTTTTTTCTTTTTTTTTTTTTTTTTTTTTTTTTTTCTGATTTGGTGTATAACTGAGATCTCACAGGGCTTTTCTTTCTGTATCTGACTTATTTCACTTAGCTTAACGTCTTCTGAGTTTATCCGTATTGTCAAAAATGGTAGTATCTCCTCTTTTTTAAGGCTGAATAATATTCCATTGTGTGTGTGTGTGTGTGTATGTGTGTGACAATTCTTTTTTACCTTTGTCTGTTGACAGACACATAAGTTGTTTTCATATTTTGGTTGTTGTGAATCATGCTACAAGGAGTTTCAGAGTGCAGATATCTCTGTCTAGATGCAGTTCATTTCAATTCTTTAGACACAGAAGTGGAGTTTCCTGGATCATAATGAGAGTTCTATTTTTAACCTCTATCCTCTTTTCCATAGCTAATCCATTCTTTATATGATTTTTTTTTTTTTTTTGAGACAGGATTTCACTCCGGTCATTTAAGCTAGAGCGCAGTGGCATAATCATAGCTCACTGCAGCCTGTAGCTCCTGGGCTCAAGCGATCCTTCTGCTTCAGTCTGCTAAGTAGCTGGGACTATGAGTGCATGTCACTATGCCTGGATAACTTTTTAATTTTTTGTAAAGACAGAGTCTCCGTATGTCGCCTAGGCTGGTCTTAAACTCCTGGGCTCAAGTGGTCCTCCTGCCGCCTCCCAAAGTGTTGTGAGGACAGGCATGAGTCATCATGACTGACTGAGAAAGTTTATTATATAAATAATTTTAATAAGTTAAATTATTCCAGAAAAGCAAATTGATTAATGCATCAAGTAACATATTATTTCTTAAGTTCCTGGTGTGATCGATCACCTTTGAGTTCTTAAGGCAGCATTTAGGGGGAGGAAGGCAGAAATTGATATATGGTACCAAGCCCCAGCCTTAACTTAGTGTCTGGCATTTAATTATTGGTTAAATGACTAAGAAAATGGGACCTTACCAAGTACAAGTTCAAATCTGCCTGGTCTTAAATTGTGATTGAAACAGGAAAGACCTTCATATTGCCTGTGAGGCACTGATCATATGGCAGGTGCTGCTCTGAACATATTAACTTACTTTGCCATAGCTCATTTCCTTTCACAAGTTTATTTCTATCATTCTAATTTTACAAATAGGAAAACTGAGACTCAGGAATGCTAAATAACTTCTCAAGGATGCACTATGGGAAATCAGCAGCTGAATTAAATTTAGAGGCAGCACTGCCTGACCCCGGACCTGTGGTCTTAGCCACTGTGTGGCAGTGCCATCCTGCTGGCTGGGGCATGGAGATTTTGCCACCTATCCGTCTGTGCACCTGGTGGCCAGCTTGCCCTGAGGGCATCTGAATACCTTTCCTGATCCCTGCCATGTGGCCTGGTTTCTGCCTTGGTTGCTAGAGCTTGTCTGTTCCTCTACTGCATTTGAAATTTTCACTATGCATTCAGTTAGTTGTCCAAAGTCTTGAAAAATATGCATTTTGCCTGCTGGTCTTGTCTTTCTGATCCCAGGTTTTGCTTCTTGCACCAGCTACCCCTGCAGGTCAGCTACCAAGAGACTGGTCAGCCAGAATTCATGGGCTTGGGGAAGGAGCCCCCTTCCTCCATCGGTTTCTCTCTTCTGCCCACTTAATCTGATACCCCTTTCTGCCCACTTAATCTGATATCCCTTTCTCTCTCTTAGGGCCATTGTTAAGCCTGAGCCCTGTTCACCTTGCTGGCCACTCTATCCTGGACTACTGTCCATCAAGCTTAGAGAATATCTCTATAGGAAAGTTGATTTCCTTGATTGATAATCTCCAATTGCATCCTTCTCCTCTCTCTCCCAGTTCCTACAAACTCCACAGCTTCAATTATCAGAATCATGAAAAATATTTTTGTATTTGTTAAAAACACATATCCTGCTAGGGGAGAAAACAGTCTTGGAGTTGCTTTGTAGCAGACCACTTACCCTCTCTGAGCCTAATTGTCCCATGTCCAAAATTGGGACTGTACCAACACCTTTCTCCTTGGGGAGTGTGAGGATAAGAGGTAAAGGGTGGGAAGCTCCTGATTCCTGGTGGTTGCTTACTAAATGGTGACTTCATTTTGTGGTGGGTGTTGTAAATTGCACTTTCATAGGGCTTATGCAGCTGTGTGTGGTGGAGCGCTGACTTCTTTTACCCCTTCACTGTAAGGTCAGCCTGGCTTTGCTCACCCACACTTCCAAACTTCCCAAATTTGCAAAGACCCAAAGAAACAGGTCTGGCATGCACATAAGTTAATTAAGAAAATGACTGAGATCAAAGGAGGCAGAGGTAGTTAGGAAAGAAAAAAGAAAGAGAATTGGGTTCAAAGTGTGGTTGTTAATTACATGCTCTGGATTTATAATGCCAAGAGGGCACATCCACCAGAATACAGAATGAAGGAATAAAATAAATTAACAGAGAAACTCCGCCATGTGTTGATTCTCTGTAATAGTCCGGAGTCCTTGTGAGTAATGAATAGCAAGTTAAGAAGCCAATTTACTCAGCAATTTAGGGTCCTTTTAGAAACCGTTTTAAGGAAAAAAGCCGAGATTGTGGAGGAAACTTGGAACTACATCACAAGAAAGAATCACTGTTATTAATTCCTGGGGGAAGTCATGCTTTAGAGTAGGAATTCATTGACAAGCGAGGTTATTATGGACTGGTAGATGGCATAGAACTGAGGAAATGAGATAAATGGAGCTCTTAAGACCAGAGATGGAATCTGAGTTCTTCCCTCATGTGCTCTGTGACTTCGATAAGTCCACTAAGCTCTCTGAACTTCACGTTTTTATTCTATAAGTGAAAGAGAATGCATGTCTTATCAGACCCTGAGGGATATTTTGAGGATCAAATGGGAACAAAGATTTTGCAATGGGTTAAAATCCTTTAGACTGGGGCAGTGGTGATGTAGAAGATGATGGTCAGCACGATGGTGCTGATGTTGAAAAGGGTTCAGGATCAGGCTCACGTAAAGTTCAAGTCGACTCCTAGATGTCACAACCTTAAGGACAATGCCAGAGTCTATTTATCTGCCTCAAATACCGTCCCAATGGCTCTCTTAATTGGGTGCTTGGTTATAGCACACATATCATCCCTGATGGGCAGCATGCTATTTATCTTTCTGTTGAATTGCCATTGTATTTTTCTACTCATCAACTGATCTCTCAATCTATCATTTAATATAATCCACCTCAATTTCTTTTGGATGAGTGTGAGGGAATACAGGGACTAGATCTAACACATGTTGAGCTGTATGCAGTGCCAGGAGCTGCACATTCCTCATGCCACCAGGTCCTTTCAGCAAAACATGAGATGTTTTTTATTAATTCAGTTTTGTATTTGAAAATGCTGAGGCATGTCCAGTGTGATATAATATCAAATAACAGAGTTCCCAGAATTAAGACCACATCTGTTTAATTCTGTTTGATAAATAATCTAATTCTCTTGGTGTGTTTAACTTTGGTCTATTCAGATGAGCTGCATTTTAAGCTTTACATAGAAAAGTAATCCTGGCTTTTGAAAGATTATATTTGAAAACCCAAAGCTACAGTTTGAGTCTTCAGAAAAAAATAAAAAGTTTTAGTCCGTGCTAAAGGTGTATTTATTACAGCAAACCATTAGCGTCACTCTCCTCCCCTGGCCCAAACTGACAACCAGTGCTAGCAGGACGTTCCCAGGTTAACTAAATAAAATGTCACTTTGATTGACAGAATGCTGGTGGTATATTCGTAGGTTTGCTTTGTCTTCAGCACCCCACCGGTCAACAGGAACAAGGGAGCTATTTTCAGAGTTATTAGCTGTGTTTGAGCTGCGCTGTCTGCCAAAAGAAACAGTGGCTTTTGGACTCAGATTTTATCTCAGATGTAATGTGGAGAGACACTGTTGACACCTCCCTCTGAGAAAGGTAGGTACCAGAGGGCTTCCAATTCCAACAGTACTAGCCTCTTGGAAAAGTCATGACTTAAATGTGATTTTCCATTTATGAAAACACTGATGAGATAAAACAAAGCTTTCCAGAGAGAAGAAAGAAGATTCTAAAAGGCAATGGCTGATAAGAAAGGCTGAATGCAATGCTTCTCCAAATATGCAGGTATTCTATGGGGGAAACGAATAGGTTTCATATGCGATGGGGTATCTACATACTCATAAATGTGATTAAATTCTTATTTAAGTAACGTTTAACACTTACAATATCACAGGACTTCTCACAGTATTCCTAAATGTATGAGATCATTCCTCATTTACCATCCCTGTCCCCTGTGCTCTTCTTTCCATAATGTCCCTGCTCCAATGTTGTGAGACATAATTGAGAAGGGCTGGGATTATATCAGCAGGTGAGCCCAGCAGGCGCTACAGATGTGTTCTCAGGGTTCAGGCACTTCTCAGAGGAGGTAGTTAGCTGTACCATTTGTTATTTTAAATAAAAATCTGTTTAGAAAAGAAAATGTCTTATTTATATGCCTAGATCATGTGCTTTTTTTTTTTTTTAACTTTTACTTAGTCATTCCTATAGTCAGCCTTAGATACTTTACCCCATAATCTTTAATTTATAGAATGTGCACGCACACACACACACACACACACACACACCCCATAACCCCTGGACGTGTCCTTTAATTTTCTTCCTGAGAACATTTAGTAAGCAACTGTGTGACAGATCTCTGCTCAGGGCTTTGGATTTTAAAACAAGACAAATAATTACTAATTCCATGGGGCTCAGGATTTGGTGTGTGTGTATAGTGTGGCAAAATAGAAACTAACAAAGTAAACTCAGTTACTTACAAAACACTATAATTAAGCGCCAAGAGCAAAATAACAGTAGGGACTTAGAAAAGTTGTACAACTTATCCTAGGTGAGGGCATTCTGGAGATGAGAAAATGACTTCACATGGTAAATTGAAAAAAAAAAAAGGAACTATAAAATAGTCCATTTCAAATAAATTTCTAGATCGATGTAATGATCACATTCTTGACAGACCATGTGGTTAAAACAATGAGATTTTCCTGATCTAGTTCTGAAGATTTTGTGCTTCCCTTCACACCTTCTTGGCTCCCTTCTCTGATTTAGGTTTTACATCTTAGGCCACATAATTAAATTACTTGTATACATGCTTAACTGAGTGTGTTGGAATAAACCAAAATGCAGGCAATTATTGATTTCTTTATAAAACATAAGCATTTTAATTGCTGTGTAAGTTGTTAATAATCTGTAGCTATTAGTGTGTTAAAGAATGAATCAATGAGGAGTAAGATTTAGACAGCCATCATATCTGAGTAGAAATAGGTTCTTTCCTTCTCTACATATCACCATTATCAATCAGATTTTGATGTTATCTCATTATTGCTAAGGTTTTAACTAATTTCAGCCTGTCTCATTTTTCTTGTGATAAACTTCTGAATTGTGCCTATGCTGAGAATTTCTAGAGCTTTTTCTATAAAAATTAAATGAATGCAGAGACATTTGAATTGGAGATAATGCCTTGGTGAACGCATGGAAATGTGAATGAATCCCACTTAGACGAACTTGAAAGAAGAGTTCTTACCGTATTTTGTTTCCCAATCTGGAAATGATCCTCAGAGGAGAGACAGGGATTTATTAGTAATATTGAGAAAGAATGATGAGTTATGCTAAAATAAGTGTTATAAAAATGAAGTTCTACGGGGTAATAGATGGAGGCTGTTCACAGAGCTTAGTAGGGCCCAGTAATCTGTTCACAATGACCGAGGCTGGGTTGAATTCACAGTTCTTAAATGATTACAACTTGGCTTCTCCGTTATTTCGTAGAGACTTTCCCAGAGATCGGCTCACTGGCTTCCCTAGTGTTTTGCAATTTGGGCAAGTGTCAGTGGAGAGCTGCGTGCATTATTGACCTCCCTGGCATCACCTAGTTGTTTCCAGGCATTTCATGACATTGGGGATCGTTTAAATCTTTCCTGTAAACATACTCAGAACTGTGTCATACCTATACTCAGACACTGTGTTTCCAGACCAGCTTCAATTACCTTACTCATGCTATGGGTAAGCTCAGTCTCTTGTTTCTTCTCTCATTGCCACACAGCTTAATCCTGGGGCTTGGATCCCCTCGGTGTCTTTATCCACACTGGGAGACTGCTAAACAATGACCCCCAATTTGTTCACACCTCTTTGGGTACATGTCCTTGGGATAGTTTCTACCATAATACCACTGAGCTTGGCCACACAATTTTTCAGGCAATGAAATAACAGCAAACATGAATAACAACTCCTAATTTAGCCTCTGCCTCTGGACTCACTTCCTATGTATACATCTGCAGTCACCCAGGTTGGACCAGCTGCTTTTGCTCCAGCCCTCATTTGTCCCTAGCTTTGGGTAACTGCTTGGACTCTTATCTTCCAGCTTCACCCAGTCTAGCCCATCCAGCTGTTGTCCTAGCTCTGGTTCCGACCCCAGAGAACTGTGGCTGCCTTGCCAGAAGGGGCTGATGATACCTAGTAACAAAGCTCCCACCACGTGCTGCAGCAGGTGCCACTGGGAAAAAGCTCCTGAAGACAGAGCTTGAAGCACAGAGAGACCTCCACAGATGATGAGGTTATCGTGTGTTGGGTGATGAGCAGTATCAGGATTTGACAGAAGAAACAGGAGGGGGATAAAACAAAAATCAAAGAAACCTTGTTTCCCTGTTTGGTCAGAGACCCATGAACTGAGAACCACAGGTTCTAGAATGAAGGAGAAAGGGCAGCAACTGCCCAGTCAGGCCTGGGCACTGATGGGCTCACAGAGGCAGAAAGGAACAGGCTTAGGTGAGTCACAGCCAGCACTGGAGACCCTGCAGTATCTAGACCCACCGGAACTGAAGTCATCCTGCATATTTGGAAGCCATAAATTGGGACAAACCCTCACAAGTGCTGAAATCTTGTGGTCCAGGGAGAAGCGCAGTTTCCCAGTGTCAAACATCAACTACCGAGTTAGTGTTGCTTCGTGCTTATTAAACATATTAGTATAGTTCAACTGCATGAGAATCTGTGTGGCTTTTTAGACATTTCTCCGAAGGGCTGAAAGAGGGAAAGACTCCAACTCTAAAAATTTCCATGAAGGTAATTACCGGTAGAAATCCAGGCAAGTTGTACAGATGCAAGTGCTTTACAAGCAGCTTTATTTTTTGATCTGCACTCATTGTGTTTTATTTTGTTTCATGTCACTCCACATTCTGGGCTACTCAGAGACAAATACGCATCAAGTTTATGGAGTAAGCTGATTTTAATTTGAGTATCAACTGTGCCATTTTATAGTATGTGTCACTGAAGAGGCTTCTGCAGCATTTGAGCCTTGGTTTTCTCAGAAAATGAGGAGCAAAATTATCTCATAAGGGATTTGAAGATTGAAGTAGACTCTAAAATAAAAGGAACAGCACAGTGCCTGGTACAGTAGGAGATACCAACAAAATCTCCCAGTAACTAGTATCATCACTCTGGGAATTTTAAAGCAGCTGGTCATTTACTCATAATTTTCAGAAGACAATAAAAAGGAAAGCAGAATTCTGACCTACCTGCCAACCACAAAGCACTCCTCACCCTGGGTATCTAGTTGTACTACTGCCATATGGTTTAATTCTTCCTCCTTTCTCTTGAGTACAAGAGCTGAGATGATTAATCACATTCACCCATGACAGAGCTGAGTGGAAGTAGCTTGGAGATGAATGGCTGAAGAACATAAAGAATAATGACATTAACATATACATATATCAGGAACACTTTAAAATTGCTTTCAGTAGAAAGGAGAGAGAGAAAAAAAATCAAATCCTCCTGTTGAAAATTGTAAAACATGCTGACTCTTTAGTAGCAGAATAATCGTACCCCAGGCTGATGCTATTCATAATGAATTATATGGTGGTGATTTATTCATACCAAAGTTTTAAGAAACTTGCCAGATTGATGAAAAATGCATAGATATGCACTTTAGTCTGACGCCAGACAGAAGATGGGGAAGAAAGAGCCAAACTGGAAAGGGAGAGCCATGGAAGAACCAACAGGAAGCCTATGGGGTAGAAGAGTAAGAAAGGACAAACATTTTATAGCAAGAGCTACACAAATAACACAAACTGCATGTTCATTTGAATTTCCCTAACATTCATTCCTGAGATCACGGAGAGCTGTAAGTTTCAAGATCGATCTAAGATACAATGAGAGCAGACACAATGATTAACTGGGAAGAGCACAGGCTTTGGATGCAAGCTGACCTGATTCAAAACTCAGTTCTGTTAGTTCCTGGAGATGTGGCACTAAGGAGCTACATACCCTCTCTGACTCCAGTTTCCCTGTCTTTTCAATGTTGGGCCTAATGGTATTCAGGAAACTGGCTGACAATTGAATCAGAACAGTTAAACTAAGCTTAAAGTAGAAATTTAAACTCCAGAAGTAAAATCCAAACAGGAGCCTTTAAGAACCCACACAGCCATAAAAAAATCTGAGGTAAAAAGCCACCAAGAGTTGACTTGTAAGGCAGACACAGAAACCACAAAAGCTATAGGAGAGGGCTTGTGGTTAAATGGGACTCACATTTTATGGTACAGCTATCTATTGTTCTCTGTCTTCTAGAGAAGGATTTATGTGTATATACATGTATGTATTTACATAGTGAAAACTTGAGACATAAAATTAGCCAATGCTTTGACAGTACAAAATAGTGAATCTAATATTTGCTTCCACCCTCTCCTACCCCAGACCCTCATTTCTCACCCAAGTCAAACACCACTGGCAATTTCTTATGTATTTTTAAGCCCATGTATAAAAATATACACATGTAGATGAGATGTAGATACAGATGTATGTGGAGATATAGGTTTAAGTGCAAATGTATATGTAGATGTAGGTGAGATGCAGATGAGATGTAGACAAGAGTGTAGATAAAAATTCAGATGTAGGTGTTAGACATCTGTGTGTATACAGATTCAGGTGTTGATGTAGGTGAGATACAGATGAGATGTAGACAAGTGTGTAGAAAAGATTCAGATGTAGGTGATAGACGTCTGTGTGTATACAGATTCAGGTGTAGATGTAGGTGAGATACAGATGCATGTGTAGGTAAAGATTCAGGTGCAGATGTAGGTGAGATGTGAATGCATGTGTAGGTATAGTTGCAAATGTAAGTGTCCATGTAACTAAGGTGTAGATGTAGTTGTAGATGGTGAAATATGAACGTATATGTAGACGCAGGTATAGATGTAGACGTGAGAGACAGATGTAAATGCTGCTGCAGACACAATTATACATGCGGACGTAAATGCATATATAGGTAAGATATAGGTATGGATATAGGAATAGATGCAGGTTTAAGTATAGATATAGATGTACCCGTGTGTTGAGATGTAGATATAGATTTAGCTGTGGGTTTAAGTGGAGAAATAGGCACAGACACAGATGTAGCTGTAGGTTTAGGTGCAGATACAGGTATACATATAGCTACTTCATCACTACCGCCTCTTTCTATGTACAGTTCATAGTATACTGTATTTACTTTTCTATAGCTTGACCTCTCTCCTTTTATCCTTGGTATTGTTCCACAGAAGCCCATAGAGGTGAACTTTATACTTTCTAAGCACTCACAAAACTCCAGTGTATAAATGAACCATAATGAGTTTTCCTAATACCCTATCGAAGGACATTTCAGTTATGTCTAATTGTTGCTTTCACAAACAAAGCCACAGTTAATTTCTTTGTGTGTGCGTGCTTGCATTTTTGGAGTGATTTCTTATGTGACCATCAAGAAATTTGATGAAGTGGAATTGTTGTGTCAAATGGTGCAAGCATTAACACTTTTACAGATATTGCCAAAATGTAGGGCTCCAAATCCCAGATGAATGGTTGAATTAGTTTGAAAGGCACAGTACTTTAACCCTAGAACCTGACAATAGTCATCACAAATAAGCCTAGATTACCCTTTATTTTTGTAAATATCAACCTTCATTCATCTGTTTCTACAACAAGTAAATGCTTGATTACCTGAGAGCCAACTGGCCACAATCATCACTGAGCTATACATTATGTATTGCATTTTAGAAGGAAAGAAACTGGTCTATTATTCTTAGTCCTTTAATATGTTAGTTTTGTGTACATCGAATTCTAGAGATTTATAATTCAAAAATAATGTTAGTTTAGTCTCAGATGCAATGCTTTTATGAAAAATGCAAAAACTTTGACAGAAATAACCACCTAGGCACATAGGCATTTTTCACTAATTCTTAAAATGTGTCAGTGATACTTGAATTGAATACTTGTTTTATGCAAAATAAAATCCTCCTTTCTAAATATATTTTTGGACTCAAATTCCTTTCACTGTTAGGATGTAGCTTGTGGATTTTTAGGTCAAATTAAATATAAAGTTGAGCAATGGAAAGTTCTTTAGGGAATGATTTAGCCCATTTCCTATGATCAAAGAAAGCGAGGGCACCAGGGAGGTTATATAGCTCATTGAACTCATGCAGTGTAACCTCAAGTTACCTTGGTTGGATGCCAACATATATTGTAAGAAATTTTATATGTGTTTTTAAATTTATGCCTCACTTTGAGATGTTGTTTTTCACATTTTAAGAGGCTTAGAAAGATTAAACCTCCACATGACAGTGATTCTCAAAGTGTGGTGTTATGACTAGCTTCAGCAGCACCATGCTGGAAGTTGTTAGAAATGCACATTTCCAAGCGAAGTCACTGTCGCCAGAGTCGGATCCACTGCCACCGCCCAGATCCCTGCACCATGCTGTTGGAGAAGACCTTCAAGCGGTGCCACACCTTCAAACAAAGAGTAGATAGTGTCCAACTTCTTCGAGAGCAGCATCCAACCAAACTCCCGGTGATAACAGAATGATACAAGGGTGAGAAGCAGCTTCCTGTCCTGGATAAAATGAAGTCCCTTGTACCTGACCATGTCAACATGAGTGAGCGCATCAAGATAATCGAAGGCACTTACAGCTCAATGCTAATCAAGCCTTCTTCCTGTTGGTAAATGGACACAGCACGGTGAGCATCTCCACACCAATCTCAGAGGTGTGTGAGAGTGAGAAGGATGAAGATGGATTCCTGTACATGGTTTATGCCTCCCAGGAGATGTTTGGGATGAAATTGTCAGTGTAAAACTAGAAAAATGCATCTATTCTAGAATTGCATACAACCATACCAAGGGGAAAAAAAAGGATGTTACGAACTGAGATCAATCACTCCATCTAACTGCCGATCATTGAACAGTAGTATTCCCACCTAGGAGTGTTAGGAAGTTGTGTTTGTATTTCAGACAGAAAATCTGAGCTCCAAGTGAGCACATTCAGCTTTGGAAACTATATTATTTAATGTAGGCTAGCTTGTTTTCAAATTTAAAAGTTTAAAAATAAAATATTTTGCATTAAAAAAAGAGAATGAAATGTGTATTTCTAGTCCCTGCCCCAGACATAAGAAATCAGAAATCCTGGGGCAGACCCCTGCAATCCACGGATTGAGCAGCCCTCCAGGTGATCGCCTTCACACTGAAGCTAGACAGCCACTTCTCTAAAACTTCCACGGAAAGTTTGGGCAAAGGTTGGTCTCTTGCTTCCAACCCAGCGCTTCTTAAACAAAGCCCTTAGGGATTCAGAGCTATCTGGGATGGGAATTTTAGCTTAGGGAGTAGTTTCTGCCTTTCCTTCTTTTGCTTCTTGCAATGGCACTGTTCCTTGTCTGGGCGACCATCCTGATGTTTTCTCTTTTCCGTTTTCTGAATATGAGAAGATGAAGCAGAAGAAAAAATAGTTACAGAAGTATGCCTATATTGTGTGTTTATATAGTAGGTATATTTTCATCCAATTCAAGTATCTAAATTTTTACTCAGATATTTAAAAAAAAAAGGAATATTTTATACCCTACACCCTTTTTAATGGAGAGTTTAGAATTAGTTAAAAATTAAAAATGACTCTATAGCAACAGCGCAACTTTCTGGCTATATTTACAAATTGCCTTTGACAAAAATGTTCCCAGACACTGTTTGTTAATGTTCTAAAACCTAAGTTTACATAAGGTATTTGGACATAGATTAGAGCAGGGTTGTCCACAAAAACAAATGACACAAAAACAATTGACATCAGGCGATGTATTTAACTCATTTTGACCTTCCAGGCATAAGAGGACTGTAAAATGGAGAGGACTTCTGCCACTGACAGGAGTTTCTCATGCTTTCCACCATATATGTTTAGAGGTGATTTAAAAAGTGAATAGAACCATGCAGAGAAGTCTACTCAATGACTTCCTTCAGTGGATAAAATGCAAGTTATTGATGTGACATAAGAGGCTCCCCAAGGGGAGGCAGGAACTCCCTTCCATCCTTGCCAGTATAAAGAACTCCCTCTCCCTCATAAGCCTGAGATCGATAATCTGACTGCTTTCTCTTGTTCCCAAATAATCAGGGTTAGGCACATCTAATCACCTCATCAGCAGTCTGGCATGGCGCTACAATCCAAATTGAAATTGTCCTCTTACCCACTACTTTCTCTGTTACTTAATATGAACATTTTGGGCAAAGAGGCATGTCTGAATCATCACTGAATCCTCACACCTTCCTGAAGGCATGTCGCATGGCAAGACACCCAGAATTTGTTTGTTAATGGTAGAAGGAGATTCTTGAGTACGGAATATGGAGAATATAGTCAGTAATTGTACCTAATACTTGATTAATATTCTCAAGATGGTGTCTCTGTTTGTTCCTGAGGGCCTATAGGCCATCATCAGTAGAATGAGAAGTGACACTAAAAATCTATTCAATCAAATATTCATTATTTTCTATTTTTTCTCATTAGTTCATCCAATCCATTTGGAAGCTCTTTACAGAGCAAAATTAGAAAACACAATTCTATTAGCATATTATCTCAGTTTGTTCAGTTAGTGACTTGGTTGAGGCTTTTCGAGGTGGAGAGCAGAACTCTAAGAGGGACACTGACCAGCAAAGAACGGCTTTTCAGATGGCTCAGGACACAGTGCATGAAAAAGAAACCAATTAAAAAAAATCCAAAAAGAGAAAATACCAGTTTCTTGTTGCATGATATAAATCAGGTAGACAGGACTTCATGGTGCTGAAATACATCCCTGAGATGCATTTCATTAATTCAATTAATTCAATTAATAAGCAGGAGGGAAGACAGAGGCCTGCAAAGTTCCTGGCAGCCTTTCTTAACAAAGAGCCTGTCATTCTTCAGTCTGAATCCTCCCCCTTGTCTCCATTTTTTGGGCACAAAAACAGTGGGGAGTTTGGAGAAATGAATATTTTTATAGAAGAAAAAAAAGCTAGCTGTCATTTGGTTCATTAAAAAATCTCTGTGAATGGTGATTTGTTCTTAGACCCAGATTTAAACCTGTGTCTCTTCTATGGTCTGCCATGAAGATGTGGGATTCCTCGTCAAAAGATCGTTTCTGTGTTTCCTTCCTGGCAGTGGGAATGATTTGTGTCAAACCATCTACCGTCTCTGTTCTGGGCCTCTTAATGATAAGGACCCTCAGCAAGTATGGTTTACCAACCTGCCTTAGCATCCAAATAACAGTGTAGTGTTTGGAAGGACCATCCAGGTTGATTCTCACAGTAATAAGATGGGTGACATCGATAATATTATCCCTATTTTATAAATGATGGAATGAACTAAAGGAGTGACTTGACCTTAGCCACTCAAAGTAGAGGTAGAGGGATTAAAATGCAGGTATGTAAGGAATTTGAGAAGAGTACAACTAATTTCTTACATTCACAGGTTCTCAACGTCACTTGCATACAGAAAATAGCGGGGACTTTAAAAAATGCTGATGCTTTGGTACCCAGAGATTGTGATAAAACCCAAAAGGTTACAACGTGAGTGTCAGAGTTTTGATTGTAACATTCATTCAATTTTAGGAATCACTGCACTAGATATTTACTACATTGCAGCTTGGGTAAAGGGGCCATGGGCTTCTAGGAATTATTGCAGTGGAATGTTCAAGACTTGAGTCCTAAAGCATCTGACCTCAAAGTTCCTATTCTTCCGGTTGGCTCAGGAATAATCTCTAGAACCTGTCGGGCACCCTGTGCCTTACATAGACCTTTTAAGGCCAGCATCTCTTTTGATTCTCAGGGGCACTATGCAAGAAGAACAGGGCAAGATCATTGCTATTGTTGTGTTAGTTAAGGAAGTTTCAGTGTTTTTAGTTTTCAGAAGAGATCCTGGCTTTAAATCCTATTATTTTCATTCTTTGCCCCTGACCTTCAAACGCCATGCTGTTAATTAGACAATGCTCTGAGGTCTGACTATGACCATAATAAAACCACAGTCTGATCTTCATTGCTTTGGGAAGAGGTGGGAGGATAGGCATCTGTTTTCTTTGTTCCCCAGGAGCACGTGGCTGGTGGTAATCAGATGAGGTAGACTGGGAATAATTAGAGTCCAGTATTGCTACCCTTTTCTCTGGCCACTGTTCTATTCTAAGGTGACCCAACAATGATATTGATTGAATTTGAGAAGGAAGGGGCTGAGGGTGCAAGTCTGTGGTCAACCAAAGTGATTAGCTTCTAAAGGGAATACGATCTGTAAGAAAGAAAAGCAGAAAAGCTGTGTATGCAATTTACAATGAGAATGTAATTGAGACAGGGAGAACTTGAGTGACCAAACTACCGTCAAGGTCGTGACATGTTGGTTTTCCAGATCTATAGGGAGGCCACGTGGGTTGGAAATCAGATCACGATGAAATAATTCAGTGCTGAGGACCAATGGGTTTTACTAAATGGTTGTCAGTTGTCCTTTTGCTTCTCAACTTTCTTTCTTAGACACTGTGTGTGTCTTCATCTGAGACTGTCAGACGTGTACGGAATTGTGCATAAAATCTATTGGATACATTTGAATCATCCCCCAAGTTAAACATTGGACATATCTGTAGCAGTCCAGTATCTTTAGAAAATTCTAAGTGATGATAAGTTACAAAACATAATTTCTGTATTTTACTCTACAAGTCTGAACTCACTTTTCCAAACTTCCTTGAAGCTAGGATACAGAGGATACAAGAGCTTGGCCCTGCCAATCAGATGCAGTCAACTGCCAACTTGGGGCAGGCACCACCCAGAATTCATGTTGCCATGAGGGTAGTGGCTGAGGGACCCAGACTTCAGAAACAACATTTGTGACATTCTGTGGGTTCTAAATCAGTAGCACAAGCCAAAAGACTATCTTTCAAGAGAGGAAACCATGGAGCATTCACTAGAGCTGCCCTTCAGTCATTTTAATGTTGGACCGTGTCATCAATCTCTCAGTGGGATTTGCTTATTCTCAGATACCCAGGAGCTCTTTATATTTTTGTCTAAATTATTATTGTTATTATTTTCTGCTTTCCTTAGCAATGGTGGTTTCTGTTGATTGGCATTAGAGAACCCTGAGTGACAGAGAAACTGGTACCAGAAATGGTTCTGGCATCAGAACCTAAAAGCAATGGCAGCATGTAACTGGTGGTCTTGACTAGTTGAGCTTAAGGATAATGAGGTGCAGCCAATGTGAGGAGGGCACTTTGGAAATTCATGGTATAAAGCTGCAAACCTACCAATCAAATAATTGCCTAAGGCTACCAGGAATGTGAGAAAGACTGAAACTAGGACCCAGGGAACCAAGAAATTCAGAATAAATAAATAGCATGAGGGCTGGAAAGGGCATGCATGGTCCCTTCCAACTGTGCTGAAACACTTAAAGGAAAAGATTGACACAGGAACAGAAAACTAAACTCTGCATGTTTTCACTCATAAGTGGGTGTTGAACAATGAGAAAACATGGACACAGGGAGAACATCACACATCAGGGTCTGTCGGCGGTCAGGGGGATGGGTAGGGGAGGGATGGCAGGGGGTGGGGGGATTGGGGAAAGATAACATTAGGAGAAATACCTAATGTAGATGATGGGGGAATGGATGCAGCAAACTGCCAAGGCACGTGTATTCCTATGTAACAAACCTGCGTGTTCTGCACATGTACCCCAAAACTTAAAGTATAATAAAAAAAGAAAAAGATTGACAACTTTAAATGTAAATTCTTTTCTTAAGTCAAAGTCAGAGGACCAGAGACTTTCTAAGACTATAATAAAATGATCTTTATTCTCACAGTTGCTGTATTAAGGTGACAAAAATCAAAATTAAATGACAGCTGAATGACAATGTTGGTAGAATTCTACAACTTGCCTGGTTGTGCCTGTGAAGGTTAGGGCATTGATTAGGAAAGAGTGTCCCATTTCCTTCAGATTCACACCACACACGCCCCCAGGACAGGGTTAGGGCTGGTGAGGTGAGCTAGGCATCTGGGGTATAAAATTTAAGGCGGCAGTCACTCTAAAAGTTTTTAAAGCACTTCTTTGTGTCAGCATAGCCCTGTCTCTCCTGCTGAACTAGATGGGCTCCATATGGGATAATTTTAATCAGTGAGGTACCTGGAAGGCCGAAGTCCACTGCACTGCCCTTGATAGGAGACAATGAGTCCTTGCCTTTTCTTTTGTTTTTTGTGTCCTTGGAACTATAGTTTTTGACAATTCCAGGGGCTCAGTCCAAGCTTCTGAATTAAATTGCAGGACAGCCTGGCCACACAGGCTTTGAATTTTCTTAAAAAAAAAAAAAAGTAGATGATGGGGGGATGGATGTAGCAAACCACCATGGCACGTGTATACCTATGTAACAAACCTGCACATTCTGCACATGTACTCCAGAACTTAAAGTATAATAATAATAAGAAAAGAATATCATGAATTTAAAAACAGTTAAAATAAACTACTTTTTATTCTTTAATTGACACATGTTTAGCAGTATCAATCAAATACATTGTGTGGTGCTTTTTGCTTTTTAAAGAATTAAGCACAAACCCTGGATTGCTGAAGTAACGCTAGGCAGCATTGTCATAGCAGAGGGGCTAGAGCAGTAGCGAAACATCAGGTCTTCAGTTAAAAACAATGCTCATCAGTAGGGACATTTGAGAAACACTGTTCAAAGGGTCAGGAGATGTATTGCTGTAGCTGCACTGCCATTAGGTAAAAGCAAAGATAGCAGGAAGTAGCTTTTAGATGAAGCAATAATGAAAAATAAAAGCACACATTTCACTGGATGCGAGTCTCAGCAATGCAGCATGTGCCACTTTCATTGACACAGCATTAAGCCATTTCTACCCATTGAGTTGGAAATAATAAGAATTATTTTTCTCAACAAAGCCTCTTATTATGTTATATTTGGCTTATGGTCTTTCAGTGGTTCCCAAATGCTCTATAACTAAGTTAAAGGAGCCTCGTGGCCTCAAAAGGACAACTACTTTCTTGTTCCAACTTCAGCCCTGGGACACTTTCATGAAGCTCCTTGTAAAAATAGGTATGCTCTTATCTGCACAACTCTTGCAGTTTAAATGCCCATCGACGATAGACTGGATAGGGAAAATGTGGCACATATACACCATGGAATATTATGCAGCCATCAAAAACGATGAGTTTGGGTCCTTTGTGGGGACATGGATGAACCTGGAAACCATCATTCTCAGCAAACTGACAGAGGAGCAGAAGATCAAACACCGCATGTTCTCACTCATAGGCGGGTGTTGAACGATGAGAGCACATGGACAAAGGGAGGGGAGCACTACACACTGGGGTAGTTGGGGGGACATAGGGGAGGGACGGTGTGGGGTGGGGAGCTGGGGGAGGATAGCAGGGGGAGAAATGCCACATGTAGGTGATGGGGAGGAAGGCCGCAAATCACACTGCCATGTGTGTTCCTATGCAACAATTTTGCATGTTCTTCACATGTACCCCCAAACCTAAAATACAATAAAATAAATAAATGGGGAAAAAAAATAAAAAAATAATAAAAAAAATAAAAAATAAAAAAGCCTTATTGGGGTATAATTAATATACCAAATTTACACATATTTGATGTTACATTTTGATGAGTTTGGGCATATGAAGATGCCCATGATGTCTTCAATATAATCAAGGTACTAAATATGGCCATCACCTACAAAAATTGCCTTTCATTCTTTTTTTTTTATGGTAAAACACTTAAAATGGCGTCAACCATCCTTGCATATTAAGTACCCAGTACCGTGTTTTAAACCATAGATACTGTGTTCTACAGCAGATCGCTAGAAGTTACTCATCTTATAAAACTGAAACTTGATACTCGTTGGACAGAAACTCCCCATTTTTCCCTCCTCCACAGTCTCTGACAGTCATCAACAATTCTACTCTCTGCTTCTATGAGCTGAGTGTTTTAGACACCTCAAATAATTAGAATTATAAAATGTTTAGTTCCCAAAATTACAGTAGTCAGAAATTTACCCTCCAGGCAGCAGGCTATGAATCTTTTTCTAGGAAATCTTACCAGTTCAGGCAGAAAGGACTTTCTTCACTGAAATGGTGGTTGCCAGTGAAATGGTCCTACCACATAACCCAACAGTGAGGCTCACAACCAACAAGGACTGCTCATGTCAGTGTTTCTAATTATCTTTTTACAGTTTCATTCCCAAACATGAACAGACAGACATGGTTTATTAGACAGAAAAATCAGTGCCAAAACCCGACACAATTTAAAGATGGTAAGTGATGGAAGAGACAATGCTAGGAGAAAAAAATGTAAAGGAATTAATGCCTATCAGTATCATAGAAATGGAAGAAGATATTACAAACCTAAAATGAGAAACATATATCTAGAACAAAGAGAGACTTATAGAATAAAAAAGAGCTCTTAAGAAAAAAAAGAGAGCTGAAATAGGAAGAAAAATAATCAAACAAATATATGACAGGAAGATTATAAAAATAGTCTAGAAGGTCTAAAATAAAAATAATAGAAGTTTCTTAAAGTACAGAGAAAAGAAATTTTAAAAATTAAATATTAATTCAAGAACACTTGTCATAATTAAAAGATATGAACTTTAATCTTGAGGAACACACTCAGACCCCAGAAAAACAGATAAAAACAGAAATTCCAAGAGACATTAGAATTGTTTCATATCACTGGCAATAAAACTTCTGAAGTTTCCAAAGAAAATAAAAGCAGGTCATATTCAATATATCACAAACCAAAGAGACTTTAGCTTTCTCACAAACAACACATTAAGATTAAAGACAACATATAGAGCCTTCAAAATTCTGAAAAAACATTATTTATCATTTGAAACCTAGATTTATATACCCAGCCAAACAAGCATGAAAGTGTAATAGGCATTTTCAGACAATCTCAAAACAAAATAAAGCCAACCAACCAACCAACGAAGCAATAAAAACCCCACAAAGACTTCTCACTCTTTTCCATAAATGTTCCAGATGTGCTGGAGAAAGTGCAAGTGCAGACCTACCTTAGCTACAGCACAGAGGGAGATATGATATAGGATAAAGGCAGGAGAAAACCTCAAGTTGACGGTAAAAGGAGATTTTAGAAAGACCATCATGTGTCAAATGAGGAAGCCAGACCAGACAGGAGATAGAAAAATCCTGGAGAAATTCTTTAGGAAGTTAAGCTGATAACATTTCTGATGTACCTGTAAAACTTTTAAAAGGAAATTAAGACATTGATGAGTTTGGGATTAAATTTTTAAAAGAACATAGGAAACTAAAAAATATACACAAATAGAAATATTAGTTTTAAATAAAACAAGAAAAATTCCTGTAGGAAAGGAAACAATTCTAATTTTTATATGGGTCAGTGGTAAATAGATATTCATAACAATGAGAAGGTTCAATATTGATAGAACCACTGTCTCTGTTTACTATATGTGCATTTCTAGTGGGTTGGGGACGACTGGATAGGGTACACATTTGTGGTTGGACTGGAGAGGAAAGAGAGCAAAATAGTGAAATTTAAATAGTTGATTGCTAGAACTGAGAAACCAAAACACTGCAATACACATGTAATTTAGAAACATGGAAGTAATGCCAAAATAAGCAGCAAAAAGAAGTGGACTTAATTGATGCAGGGAAGAGGAGAAGTGGGGTGCTTTGAGTACTCCATTTTTTCTTTTTATTATTTTCTGAGAAATTAGGATGGAGGCAGGGAGAGCCATCAGAATGCATTTACGGTGGTTCAGGAGAGCAATCATGAAAACCTAAAGAAGAAAAGAGAGCTTAGAGAGGAAGAGGTTGACTGGAAAACCATCTAGATGGGACACTGTGATCGCTCGTCAGTAACTGAGGAAAAGAAGAAGCAAGAATCATCCCTGTGTGTCTAACAAGGGAGAACAAATGCTGCTCCCAGCAGAGATGGAGGTCTGGACAGACTAAGGGAAACAGTGAAGGAATGACGAATTGAATTTCGGGCTGGTGTGTTCCTTCTGGAAAGAACAATTGACTCTAGTACAAAACACAGTGGCGCTCTCTCTATCCCACAACATTGATCAGGAAAGCACAGAGGTGGCTTGGACGACACCTCTCTGAGTTCCTGAATGAGGAGAATGTGGAGCAAAAAACCCCTGAAAACCTGAGCTGAATATGTTGTGAGTGAGATTTTAGTTGTGTTACGTTGCAGGGATTCTGGAGCTATTATCTCAGTCAAATTGATGCATGAGGAGGAATAAAATACCAGTACTTCTCTCCAGACTACTGAGACCATTGGTTCTATGACTTAGTCCAACTGTTTCTACTTCTCTGTGACTCCGTTATTTTACTTGGAAAATGAATGCACTACTTACTGTATTTCTTTGTGGTGAAGTTAGTTACTGTCTATGAAGCATTTAGAACAATGCTTGGAGGATTATTATTGACATTATGCTATTTTAACAAATATAAGTCCATGTTACAGTGGAGTACAGTGGAAACCATGTAGTGTGAGGGGAGGCAGCTGAGCCAGGTGAACCAGTCTCTAGCTCAACTCCATCATTGGCTTTTGAAGGAATGCAATGCTGGGCTAGACAAGAAACTTAACCTCTCCCTCCACTGAAAAGTGAAGGAAGAGGTTAAGTTTCTTGTCTAGCCCAGCATTACATTCCCTCAAAATTCATAACTGAATCCTGTTCTCTGGCCATCATGGGATGATATGAGAGAAACAAAGTGAGAGGTACAGCTGGAGAGTACATCACCATGTATATTAGCCTGTTCTCACACTGCTATAAAGAGATACCTGAGACCGGGTAATTTATAAAGAAAAGACGTTTACTTGTTTCACCATTCTGCAGGCTGCATGGTAAGTATGATGCTGGCATCTGCTTGGCTTTTGGGGAGGCCTCAGAAAACTGACAGTCATGGCAGAAAGTGAAGGGGGAACAGGTGTCTTACATGGTGGGAACAGGTACAGGAAGGAGCAATAGGGGAGGTGCCACACATTTTTAAACAACCAGCTCTCACTCACCATCATGAGAACCACATCAAGGAGATGGTGCTAAACTATTAATGAGAATTCTACCCCTGGGATCCAATTACTTCCCACCAGGCCCCACCTCCGACATTGGGGATTACCATTCTGCATGCGATTTGGGCAGGAGACACAGATCCAAACATTTTCACCATGTCTTCATTCTAGGCTGGGGTGGTAGGTGGGAAGAAAGACCTTGCTTGGAGATGGATTGTGGTATAGGGGTCCCACCAGTGTTTGGGGACAAGAGACTAAAGGCTCGTGTTCATGCTGCAGAGTCACTTGTTTTGTGTTTTGTCGTGCGGTGAGTGGCTTGGGTTCCGGATACCCTCTCTCCCAGCTCTTTTCCGTAACACAAAAAGGCCAGTGCATAGAAAGGGAGCAAAATGAAATAGGAATTTATAACTTCTTAAGACTTGAATATAAGAATGTTCCATTTTTTTCTTTTATTAAAGAAGGCAAATAATATTTTACATCAGATGCTCCTTATGTGATCTGGGGGCCTGTCCAAACCATAATGAACAGTTGTGAGCAACAAAGGAAGCAATTACAATTGTTTCCCTGTCGGATACATTTAAGCAGGGATTTATGGCTATCAGCCTGGCTTGGAAGTCCGCTTCTCTTCATCTTCCATCCACCAGAAAAATTGCCATAAGCAATTCTTAGTCACCCTTCCTCCTGCCAGCCTTTGTGTTGGAGCATCATTCATTCTTCATTTATACCTGGCACCTGTCCTAAAAGAATTTAAGTTTGCCAGCCACAACAAAAACCACAATCCTAAAAATAGCATTCCAAACAGCTTCCACACCATTAAAACTCAATAGTAGTTCCTACTGAACACTTCCTTTGTGCTAGGCTATATGCTCAATGCATTATATGTATCATCTAATTTATTTCTCAGGATATCCATGAACGAAGATGTCACCAAACTTGTTTTGTGTGTAAAGAAACTGAGGATCAAAGAGACATGTTAGGTGACTCAAGTTTGCATAGTTCAGGTTTGACCTTGGCTCTATTCTCTCAACCTGTCCTCTGTTTACATTGGATCATGTGCTATGGATAAGTGCTGGCCTTTGGGCAAGTTACACAATGATCCTGTGTCTTAGTTTCTTTGTCTTTCAGTAGCCACCTCAAAGTGTATTGTGAGGATTACATACGTTTTAATAAAATATAAGATACTTAACACATATAAATACTCAATAAATGTTAGCTATTATTTTTGTTCTTCCTCCCCTTACTCCTCCTTTTCTACCTTTATTTCATCATTATGTATATTGAGTTCTTGATTCACACCAGACACTGGTATACATAAGACAGAGTCCTCACTCTACAAAGATACCCTTTTTTCAGCTTTTGCTCTAGGACAGAGAAGCTCTTCTTTTCCAGGGATTTGAGCAATTCAGCTTCTACTTCTGTTTGAGAAAAACAAAGAAAAATTTACTATACTAAACCTAGCAAACAGAACTAGATTTTAAAAATAGTAATAGAATATCATGACATTTGTCCAATCAGACCCAATACAAAACACACTGCAAAATCAGATGATCTCCTGTCTGTATTTCCTGTAAAAAATCTGTTACATACCTTGGGTAATTTTAGAAACAGCATTAACTTTCAATTTGTTGGCATATTACTGAGGAGAAAAAGTAGAGAAAAATGAGACATTCAAATTAAATTAGCCTCTGATATTGATATTCAACCTCACTGTCGAGCACACAGTGTCCATACACCCACAGAGCCAAGAGTTAATCAAATTCCCAATAATAAAGCATGTTTCTTCAGGTTGAACTGATTATTCATTAGAAAATAAAACTGGGTGGGAGAACCGCCCAGTGTCCTAAATACACTTATGCAAATAGACATATACCAGCTACCACACTTCACTGGCTTTAGGAAATACCCTCTATTGGGGAGCCTGTTCTCTCCAAATTAAAGGCCCTTGTTATGAAGTTTTGACTTATTCCCTGCCCTCAAGATCTACACGGTGTGGTCCAGGGACACATGGAAAATTCTGTCACTGAGTGAGCATGTGGCAATGAGAAGGTATGCAAGCTGTAACACAAGGTCAGGAGAATGAAGACGTGTTCCAGGCATGCAGGAGGCTTCTTAGTGAAGGGGATGATGCCGGAAGGAGGAAAACAAGATACCAGTGTAGGCAAGGAGGAGTGTTAGCTCAGCTTGCTTTCCTAACAGCAAAGAAGAAGAGAACTCAAAGGGTTTCTGGTTGGTATGACAAATTTCCTGGGCTGCCCCTACCCTCACACCCAATAGCAGAGAAAGAGACATTTTACTCTTTCCATTGCTTGGGGAACTTTGACTAACAAAATAATTTTGTATCTCAAATAAAAACTTCTACTTGCCTTTCTGTGGCATGATTTTCTTTGGACCCACCCTTTGGTTCAGCAGTCTTGCTGTCTCCTTACACCTCAGCTTCCAGAGTAGTGCCATCCTTGACCTGGCTATTTAAATATCAAGTTTTCTACTCCTAATCTTACTTCTCAGTATTCCTGGATCAAGTGGCTGATCTATTCCTCCTTGGGGAATTATGGTCAAAAAAAAATTGCTGAGCTTTAAAGTTTTAAGCCTAAATGATGTCGCCAGATTTACCACCACCCATCTGAATATCCCATTTTCTCTCCCCAAAAAGTATCACCTCCTGAACTTCTTGGTCATCTAGACTCCAACCATGTTTATTCGAGTAAAGGCTTACTGCTTTCTGAGCTGATTTATGCATGGTCTTGTCTTTCACGGACCTGCCTTTTCCGTGTGCTTCAGTCCTGCTGTCATATTCTTCTCTATTGCAAATTAGGTTGCTAGTGCGTCTAGGGAATGCTACAGCTCACCTTCTACTGAGTCTTTAGACAGCAATGGAGTTTGGCATTAGTCATCCATCTCTGAGTTCCTGATTCTTGATATTTTAAGGTCCAAACCACTGCTACACTTGGATGTATGAGATAATCACTTATGAGCAAAATGATTGGCTGCATATATGGGCTAATCACATAAAATACTTTAATAACACTACTTGCTTTCATTTAAAGGTTGCCCTTGAATTCCAATTATTAATCCTCTAGTTTGTGCCTCAATTCACCAATCAACTTAGAATGAAATCCTCCTCTGCTTAGATCCTCACCCCAACTCCACCTGATCAAATTTAGACATTCTCATCTTGGATGTGGGAGCAGGACTATAGTCAATGTGTCATATTCACAGACCACCCGCCTCCTATTAACACATTCATTTTTTATAACTAAGAAATTTGTTCCACTACAATACATGGTCACAACGATGCCAAACTCTGAGTTTTGTAATCTCCTTTTTATTTACAATTTTACTGTATCTGCATACAAAATTACAGGTTTGAAAGCTACACATCTGAATTTCTTGGTGCTGATTATGTTTTGAAATTGTTATTTTTTAATGTTGAAATTAAAGAATGGGTATAACATATATCGCATTTGCTCTCAGGGATCCAGGCTAGCAAGCACAGCAATATTCTTGACAAGAACTTACAATATTTGCAACAAGCAGAATGAGTAAAATAAGGAGCCTCTTGCCAGGCTAGATTAGATATTGCCACTAAATGGGAAGAGGCCAAGTTAAATTGACCCATTAGGTGGTTTTGCCAAAACGTTTTAGATTTCAAAACTGTGGCTAAGGGACTTTGGACCATATTAGTATAATTGTTACTGTTGAAATCCTGACTATTTTGTTGAGCTCTTTCTAGGGGACGTGCAGCGTTCCATGGACATCTCATGAAGTGGTGGTATTGCCATTGTGCTGATAAGGATGTTGAAGTTCCAAGAATGACAAAGATTTCCTCACACACAAATTACTCTGACCTCCTTGATTTCAAAGTCACTACTCTGTGTACTTTACCACATTGCATAACTTAAATTTCTGGGAATCTTAATTTTGGGTGGTTCTCACTTTCAGAAGGTCTTTTGCCCCAAGCTGCAGCTATTTCCTTAAGGAAAAAGGGTTATATTTTTTTCTTCTGACAAAGCAATGGAGCTAAAAGTCTTTTTTTGTTGTTGTTTGACAGAGTTTTGCTCTTGTTGCCCAGGCTGGAGTGCAATGGCACAATCTCAGCTCACTGCAACCTCTGCATCCCGGGTTCAAGCAGTTCTCCCTCAGCCTCCCAAGTAGTTGGGATTACAGGCATGTGCCACCATGCCTGGCTAATTTTGTAATTTTAGTAGAGAAGGGGTTTCTCCACATTGGTCAGGCTGGTGTTGAACTCCTGTCCTCAGGTGATCTGCCAGCCTCGGCCTCCCAAAGTGCTGGGATTACTGGTGTGAGCCATCGCACCCAGCACTAAAAGTCTTTTCCAAAACCTCACTACAGAACAAGGTGTACAAATAAATCAAGCCTACAACTCAAGATCTGACCACCAAAACTTCATTTAATTGATTCCTTATCTGTCTCAAACTGTGGAATCTGCCAGAATATTCTCATGTCCTTGGATTTTCTGTCCCTACTGCCGTTTTGCACATTCATTTATTTAGAACTTATTTACTGAGTACCTAATATGTGCCAGGAACTGTGTGAGACCCTGAACAGTGAACAAAACAGACAAAATTCCTGCTTTCATGAAATTTATGGTGGGGAGGAGTAACAATTAAAGTAAGTATGTGTGTGTGTAGTTAGGTGTTAAAACATCATGAAAAAGTTAAAGTCAGAGGGGGCACAGAGATGCTGAGGGGTTGCAATTTTATTTTATTTTATTTATTTATTTTAAGATGGAGTTTCGCTCTTTTACCCAGACTGGAGTGCAGTGGGTGTGATCTCGGCTCACTGCAACCTCCACCTTCTGGTTTCAAGCAATTCTCCTGCTTCAGCCTCCGGAGTAGCTGGGATTACAAGCGCCAACCACCATGCCCAGCTAATCATTGTATTTTTGGTAGAGATGGGATTTCACCACGTTGGCCAGGCTGGTCTCGAACTCCTGACCTTGTGATCCGCCTGCCTCATCCTCCCAAAGTGCTGGGATTACAGGCATGAGCCATCATGCCTGGAGTCAATTTTAAATAACTTATTCTTGGAAAGCTTCACTGAGAAAGAAACATTTGAAAGAGGAAGAAACAGGAAGCACCAAGGCGCCAAAGGAGAAGAAGTATACATGCAGTCTGAGAAAGAGTAAGGAGGCCAGCAGGGCTGAACAGAGTGAGAGGGAAAGTAACATGGGGACAGAGAGCCGAAGAGGGGTCCAGGCAGAGGTTGTCCTCTATTCTGAATGAAATAGGGACCATTGCAAGGTTTTGAGTAGAAGGGTATCTGCAGAAGCTAGAGATGAGCGAGGGCAGAACCAGGAGGGCAGGGGAGCTAACTGTCCTGGAACCACCTGCTTGACTCTTTTCACCCTGCAGGCAGGTCATTGGTCCACAAGTAGGATTCAGTTTGAATTTCCAAGCCAGTGTTCAGAATCTGGTTTCGGTGAGATGAGAAGCAATCAGGAGCTGGAAGGCGGGCGACACAGATAATGGGGGAAACAACTGGGTATTTGCTGCATGCCTTCAGTGCCAGCCGGTGTGAAGGATATCGTTGATCTAGGATGGCTAAAAGGACCTAATAAAAGGGAAACCTCTCCTTTCATAGCTTACAAAAGTGAGGCAGGAAGGGTAAGGAAAAATAAAATGATGAGGTGCCAGAATAAAATGTCAAACATGCAGTTTCCATTTGTTCAACAACCACAGCACAACTAGGATAGCCACATAGTTGAAGGCAGCAGGAGGTTGTGGGAAAATCACAGGTTTGAAATCAGAATTGTGATGAATTCTAGATCCACCATCACTGGGCAGGAGACCTAGGACAAGTGTAAGTCAGGGTTCTCCTAACAAACAGAATGAATAGGATGTATATGGGTATAGAAAAAAAATATACTTGTTCTGAGGGATTGGTTCCTGTGAATGTGCAAGCTGGGAAGTCCCATGAACTGCATCCTACAAGCTGGAGGCCCAGAAAAGCCACTGGTGTAGTTCCAACACAAACATGAAGGCTTGAGGGCTAGGAGAGCCATTCATGTGTCAGTCTGAGTCCGGACCTGAGAAACGAGGAATGGGAGTACAATGTCCAAGGGCAGGAGAAGATGGATGTTCAGCTTAAAAAAAGAGAGTGATTTGCCCTTTCTCCACTGTTTTGTGCTACCTGGGTCCTCAATGGATTAGATAATGCCTATTTGCCCTGGCGACAGTGATCTTCTTTGCTCATCTACTGATTCAAATGCTTATCTCTTCTAGGAACATCCTTGCAGACATACTCAGAAATAATGTTTTACCAGCTATCTGGACATCTCTTAGTCCAGTCAAGATGACACATAAAATTAACCACAGAGGCTACTTCTTTACCCTATTTGAGTCTCGATTTATGTGTATGTCTAGGGAAATCACCATCATTAGTATTTTTGAATGAGCTATAATATTGCATTTCACTAACTTGTAAATCCCATGAGCTACCTTGCTGTTACTCAATGAATGTAATCATTATTATGAATAGGAATCATTTAGCTGAGAAGTCTGTTCATTACAAGAAGGGTCTTATGAGGCCATCTCTTTCTTCTTGGGAAAAACCTTAAAGCCTGAAGAACGTCTTTCAACAGTTTTTTGTTGTTGTTGTTGTTCTAGTAAATTATTTTAAATCCTTTGACCATGAATGTATTGAGTTTTATTCTTGAGAGCATGGTTTTTCATTTTTACCAAGACAATAATTCAGTTCTGAGGTGAACATCTCTGATATCCCAAGAGTAGGCATGAGTTTCTTAGTGTGTTAAGGAAGCAACAATTATGTTTTCTGAGCCTCTTTGACATCCCTGCTAGTCACACTCCATAGCTTCATATGCATGTAAATTTGTAATCCAAAGTAGTTCACAGTTTGCTTTTATAAAGAATAACACTTAGGGCCAGGTTTTATCTGTAGAATTCTGTGGAGGCTGCCTTGTGTGTTGCAAAATGGGTGCAGCATTGAACGCTGGACAGACTGAATTAAAAGTCTGGCATGTAAATTTAGTTGTAATACTATTGCTTTCTAGCATGTGAATCAATTGTTCTCAAGGAATTACAACTTCTTCATTTATAAAATCAGAATAATAATACATACTGAGATGAAAGTTGTGAGAATCAAATAAAAGTAAACTAAATATACATAAAGAGAGATCTACAAACATATAAAAGTATATTCAAAGGAGTTCTTATAAACTAGCTCAGAAAATATAGATTATTAAATAAATAAGGTTGAGACAATTAGCTAGCTATCTAGAATTACAAAGTTGGATCTGTAACTCATATTATAGATGAGAATAAAATTAGGAGAAATTAAACATTTAAAAATAAAAAGTAATGAAAATATAAATATGCTAGAAGAACATTTTTATTCATTCAATAAATATTTATCAATGCTACCATGTGTCAGGCACTTCGAAGTGCTAGGGGTGTAGTCATGATCAAAAGAAACAAAATCACCATTTCTTATAGTCTTGTAGTGTGGGACAAACAGAAAATAAACAATAAATAAAGAAACTTGAGCCGGGCATGGTGGCTCAAGCCTGTAATCCCAGCACTTTGGGAGGCCGAGGCGGGTGGATCACGAGGTCAAGAGATCGAGACCATCCTGGTCAACATGGTGAAACCCCGACTCTACTAAAAA